>NW_021637273.1:0-40096 GCF_004799145.2 Neltuma alba
CCTCTCATTTCCTCCTAATGTATAAAACTATAGCACCAGAACTCTCATAAGCCCCCTCAAGAAGCATGCTCATATCAACACTAGCAGCAATGTACTACGATAATCATATCCACCTCACAAGTGCATCCTCAACCATGAAATCTCAAATGTATTGTCATATCGTATGAACAAGAAACCATCAAATTCTACATATAAGGCGAGAACTTTATTCGTTTAGCACTGTATTTAAGGCTCATTTGTTCCTCACATCCTACATTCCTACATCTTGATCGATTTATCCACCGAAATACAATTATCATACTTGATTTTCACAATTTAGAGCTTGTTTGCAATTATCAGAAGTGGGTGCTGTCACTAATGGAAACCTGTCATTTTAACACAAAACTCAACTTTCTATTTCTATGAATTGCTTATCAGAAGTTGTCATTCGCCTTACTAAACTTTTCATTTGCCTTATTAAACTTGTCATGAATTGTGTATCAAAACTTGTCATCTGCTAAAGAATCTGAAGATGCTGTCATTTTAACATAGAAACTCGAATTTCAATGAATTGCTTATCAGAAGTTGTTATTTGCCTTGTTAAACTATTATTCGCATTACTGAACTTGTCATGAAGTGGATATCAGAATTTGTCAACTTGTTATTTTCAACAACTCAATCAAACTTGTTATTTCAATTATGAACACAAGCTGAAAATTAAAATAGAAAGAAGAATAAAAATACAGATTTATTGAGCGTTGTCTCAGCACCAAGTAATCATCGCACACATTGCACATTGCAAATGACTGTCACTCTCCCTCAAACTCCCCGACTCTCCTCTCCTTCCACAGCAACAGAGAGAATGATGAAAGAGGTTTTCATTGTCAATGAAAGAGCAGCTAAGCAAGATAAGAAGAAAGTGACGGGGGATGACAATGAAGAGAGGACTACCGAAAGACATTGTGAGTTCCATATACTTTGGGAATGAGTGAGGAGAGGGAAGGAAATTTGGAGAGGAAAGAGAGAACGAAGAGAGAGAGGAAAAGGAGGAGGAAAGGTTGGGAAGAAGATCTAGAGAGAGAAGAAAGAGAAAAAAAACAGAAAGACATTTTGGATATTCATCATCATTTCATATTTACCAATTTGAGACCGGGTCCTTTGGAGCTATTTTTCAAATTCAAGGTCCCTAATAGCTATTTTATATATTGGAGGGTCTTTATTTATAATTTTCTCATTAACTTAACTAATTTTTTTAATTATATAAAAGTTAACAAAGTTTCATATGCAAGATGAGGAGCATTGCCTGAGGTGACAAGACATTACAGCTGAGTTTTACATATTATTTGTGATGAAGAGATGATGTATGAGCACCAGGACAACTTCCAAGGCAAAGACTTGAAAAATATATGAATTAATTAATAAAGAGTGCCCGATAGTAGTGTCTCGAATAAAATTGCTTTTAATAAAAATACCTATGCTCTAGCAACAAAAAAGAGATACCACTGCCTTGAGGAAGCCGTCTTAATAATTGAGACTAAATTAGCTGCTGGTAGTGAACTGGATAACTAAATTAAATAATGCTGCGTTGTCGAAGAGGGGACACAAACTGTATTTTATGATCCAGTTGCTTTGCATGCCGCCGTACAGTATGATTGTATGCAGCTCGCGCATTCTCGCATACTTCCTAATATTTAAATCATCGTACAAATATAACTTCAACTGCCCCCCCACTCCAAACCAATAAATTCAAATAATAGTTTAATCACAGACAAGCGTTCGTGTTAACATTGAAATTTCCCCAGAAACTGCTTTGAACCTTTGTCCACGTTATCCAAGGGATTTAATTTGATGATTTAGAGTTAATAATAATTTGTAAAGTTATGAACGGTTGCATAATTCCAATACATGGAAACACAATAAAGAAAAAGTTAATCACAAAGATATCAAGTGCCAAAAAAAAAAACTATTCTCGATGCCCCGCCTTCTTAATTAGTAGTCGCCGTGAGAAGTAGGGTTACTTTATATCATTGATTTCGACATGTAAATGACTTCAGGTATTTGGAACCGTGACCCAGACTGGATCATTTGAATTTCATTTTTGAGATTTACCATGCTGTTCATTAAAACCAAAGAGATATAAAGAATCTAAATTTGAAGTTGATACTTGATAATAAGTTTCACTGAAGATGCAAACTTATAACATGCATTTGAATATAATTTAAAGGAATTATATGTTCCTGCTGCTTCTCTTTTCAAAAAATAAATAAAATTCAGAAGCGAAGTAATCAAGGGCTTGTTTGGTTTCTTGTTTTGAAACAATTTTTTGTTTTTAAAAAAACAAAAAAATAAAGAATTGTTGGGAAATTTGTTTTTAGGTGATTGTTTTAAAAAAAAAAAAAAACAGTAACATGTTTTTAAAAACCAAACAACTTTTACATGTTTTCTTGTTTGTTTTTTTTGTGTTTTTTATTGTTTGTTTTGAAAATTTTTAAAAAACTTCTTCTCTTCTATTCTACTATCCACCATTTATCGGTTTTCTACGGTTTTTTTTTCAAACATGATTTTTTTAAAATTATTATCCAAACAAATTCTTTGTTTTTTGTTTCAGAACTTATTCTAAAAAAATAATTTTATAAAATTGTTTTGAGAACAAGAAAACAAACAACAAAAACAAACAGGCTCCAAGATTCTTTGGAAGGGGTCAATGGCAAATTAAAGGCAAACAGAAGATAGGAGTCAAAAGATGAATCGCGTAGAACACTTCGATAAGAAAAGAAGGTTAGACGGGAATGATGAATCTTTCAGATAATTGAGGGAATAGTTCATTTAGAGCGTACGTCAAGGGTCAGACTGAAACATACGTGTATGTGTATGATTCACATATATTTATGGTTCTCACTTTCTATTTGCTTGCCTTCTTTAAATTAAATGGGTTGAAATTAAAGGGCTCACGTCAAGATAAGAAAAAGACCAGCCAGCCAACCCAACGATAGCTGAAATGGTCCATTACCACTGATTCATTACAACCACCAAGCTTGAAAATAACCAAGATATCAGTATCGTTGACGTGTTCACTACGCTCGGCTTAATTCCCATCTCACAATTAACACCAAATTAACACGAAACAAAGACAATCATATACCAGTCTCTTCCTTAACACACATCCAAGATACATATTTTTCACATTCATCAGCAGAGATGAACCTTTATGGACAACAACCAAATAGAAAACAAAGCAGCAGCGGCCATTAAAGTCAGAGGCAGCGACGACAAGTACAGGAAAAACAACAAACATAAGCACGCACACACAACACAAACTCTCTCTCTATTTCTGCATCATCTATCATGAAGGGGTCATCATCTCTGCTTGTTTCTGATCTGCGCTTCAACAGTTGCAGGGGTCGCAGGTGCAGTTTGATCCGCACTTGCAGCCCTCGTTCTCGGCGGCGACGCCCGTCTCAGCTCCCTCCAACTCCACCTTCTTCGGCGCCACCCCCAACACCAGACTCTCCCTGGTCGTCTTCTCGGTGTAGCTCAAGTCTGGGTACATGTTGCTGCAGCACATGATATGAAGATCAACATCTATCAGTCGATCTATCTCGCGTATAATTAAAGTGATCATCACGCGTATATATATTGGATCAAAATTATATCTTGAACCAGCTGACGCCTGCTGGTTGGTTGATTTTGGGGTTAGTTTCCAAGAGATAATCGTTCTAGCTATTTGCCCCGTGATGACACTTTTAAAAGTCAGGGATTAATTCAGAAAGCAATTAATCAAAGAAGCCAGATATGATTATATATATATATATATATATATGTACATATGAATTGTATGAAAAGAGAGAGAAGCTTAAAGAGATGAGAATGTAACCTTCCGCAGCCGCAGCTGCTTCCACACCCACAGTTAGTGCAGCTGCAAGACATGTTGATTCTCAAAAGCAAACAGAGAGAAGGAGAAGAAGAAGATCCAACCACTGATATCACACGCACAGATGATTTAAGCCGCCTGAACCACCCCCATTTATAGTCTCCTTCGTGACGGACCACGCCAATATCTACCGTCCACGTTTCATCATCCAACGACGACTTCTCTCGATTAAATCTCCTTTTGTCTTTTGGGGTCATCGTCTGCTATATTTAATAAATCTTTCTTCTCCAATGGCGTTGTTGATGCATTCGAAGAAAGCGCAATAATTAATTATTTATTCTATTTTATATCGATTTTCTCTTATTCTATCATACATATATATGTGATCAATAATATGCGTTTACTTCTCTATGTCG
This sequence comes from Neltuma alba, assembly GCF_004799145.2. Taxonomy (NCBI): domain Eukaryota; kingdom Viridiplantae; phylum Streptophyta; class Magnoliopsida; order Fabales; family Fabaceae; genus Neltuma; species Neltuma alba. The sequence continues at coordinate 4,267 of NW_021637273.1, forward strand.
TTCGTCTGTCATTTCAGGTGAATTAATTTCTCACACTAAGAATAATAAAAATTCATATTTAATATTTATGTATGCCTTGTATCTTTTATCCTTTTTTTAATAGCTACGACGGAAAATAGTATTTTTATCCTTTTATTTATTATTTTTGTGGACATCAAACTGTCCAAGTTGCTTTTATGGACGGAAGAGAGTAGGGAATTTTTTAATGGGAAAATTACACTCAAGTCTCACAGAGCACAATTAACATCAAAAAGGTCCCTCAAAATCCCGAAATGATTCTGAGGTCCCCAGGGACCTATGTGTAATTAATTCTAATTGTGAAATTACATAGTTACCCCTGTTAATTTGAACCTATTTACAACCTCAACAGTGCCTGTTAACAATCCAAGAAGAGGTGGTTAACAACCTCAACAACGCCCCTGGCATTCCACAGAGTGAGTTGTCATGAGCACTGTCGAGGTTGTCAATCACGTCTTCTCGGGTTGTTAACAGCCACTGTTGAGATTGTAAACGAATTGCTGCAATAAAATTAACAACGGTAAGTAGGTAATTTCACAATTAGAATTAATTACACACAGGTCCCTGGGGACTTCAGAATCATTTCGCGATTTCAAGGGACATTTTTGATATTAATTGTACCCTGTGAGACCTGAATGTAATTTCCCTTTTTTAATTGGGATAATTAATCTGCAAGTCCTTATAGTTTCAACCAATTTTGAATCAGGTCCCTATAATTTTTTTTCTTTTTATCAGATCCTTATACTTTCACCTGTTTTAATTAGGTCCTTGCATTTATTTTTCTTTTTATCAAGTCCTTATAAGATCACCTTATTTTTAAGTAAGTCCCTGAATTTTTTATTCTTTATTTTATAAATTCTAATAGTACTATTTTATAAACATAAAATAGTATATATTATGTAATATTAGTTTATAAACAATAATATTCTAAAAATAATGAATTATTATAATAATTTTATTTTTTTAGCAAAAAAATTAATTGTTTTAAAAAAATTTCCTTAATTAATTAATTATATTACTTATCTTTTATTATAATTATTAATATTTTATATTTCAGTACTATTTATTTAATTAAGTTCATATTTAATTAATAAATAAAAATTAAAACTAGATGGACCTAATTAAAATTTTAGTGAAATTATAAGGACTTAATAAAAAGAAAAATAAATGCGAGGACCTAATTAAAAATAGATGAAAGTATAAGGACCTGATAAAAAGAAAAAAAACTATAAGGACCTAATTCAAAATTGGTTAAAACTATAAGGACTTCCAGATTAATTAACCCTTTTTAATTTCTAGCTTGTCCCGGGGTCTATAATGACATGAAGATCTCGACCATAGATGACAGTCGTAGAAAATCAAAGATAAGTCCACGGTCGAGATTTGAGATGCTGGCCGGCCACATTCCGTAGATTTTTTTTTTGGTTTTTTGCCGAAAGATATGCAGTAACGTGAGAAAGTTGAACACCTCTCTTAAAACATCTATTATCAATTAATGGCGAAGAAAAAAGAAAACAAAAAAGAAAAAGATGCCATCTCTATGTCATACATTATTTATGTAAATCGAGTGCAAGTTGACTTAAAATTAATGAAGATAATAGTACTTGATTTTTATTAAGGATATGTTTGGTACGAGGGAAATGAAGGGAAAGGGAGGGGAGGAAAAATTTTAATGAGTTTATTTTAAAAAATTGAAGAAGTGGGGTTATCAAATTTTGAAAAGGGAAAAAAATCTAAAATAATTTAAATTTTTAACTAAATTTGAAATATCAGAAAATGCCTTGCTTGGGACGTGATAATCTGAGCCCACCGTAGTCCACTGATCCACGTTTCCTTCGGGAATTGTATGTATTGGGGCTACGAAATAATCTCCCAATCTTTATCTTCAGTCTTTTTTGTTTTCTTTAGTCAACACTTAGAAAAGGAAAATGGGACCCACACAGATGCAATAAGCCAATAACATCCCCAAGGTGGGGCCCAATTGAAGTTGGACCGATTGTTGTGGACGCCGAATCTCTTTGGACGTGTGGCCCAAACTTTCTTTCGTCTGGGTTTTTGCACCAGACGATACGATTTCATTTTCGGATTTTCTTATATAAAACAAGACTTTCCTTACATAACCTTGTATTCCACAAATTAGAATTAAAAACTATTTTTAGGTCATTCCAGACAGGCCCTTAACACTTTTCAAATTATAATTATTTTGCGAACTTTTAAAAATACAAATTGAAATACTGCTTGGCAGTAGAAAAACATATTATTGTGTGAAAACCTAGCATGATATATTGTTTCTTTATGTTTAAATAATAAATGGTAAATTCCATGAAAAATTTACAAGAGCTTAGAAGATTTTATACAGGGGCTAGAAAGCATTTATGTCTGTAAATGCTTTTGATAAGAAAGGAAGGAAAAAAGGAGGTGGGTTAAGTAATCGATGCATCTAAGACTTTGTACGTATTAAGAGAGGATTCATCAGCGTCCAAAGTACATAGAAATATCCAATTAATCTCTTATGAGGTTGAGGGAAAAATACAAAATCAAGCATCTACAGAACAGAAAAGTCGATGAGGTACGCGAAGACGGAGAAATATAAGAACTCTGACATCGATCTTCAACCCATCATCATCCATTCAGCAGGCATATCCGGCACCTTGGCAAAAGTAAAAAAAACACAAACCAAAACAGACCTCCGCTCTGTCATATAAGAACTGGAGTGGTTTGAAGTATAATTTACACTACAAATTACTACCTCTGATTTTTAATATGATAATTAGTTGATTAATTTGTAGATTAAGTAAATTTGTTAAGTTTTATAATAAATACTACTTCCAGTTCTTAATATAAGACCCTGTTTGACTTTTATTTTGGTCCTAAATATAAGACCCCAATCCATTTTGTCTCTCATATTTACTCAATTTTTTCCAAGATAATCCTTCTAATAATTATAGTTCTAGTTAATACACTTGATTAGCAAGGATATTTTACGAAAGACAACACATATTTGGGACAAATAATTAACTCAACTTACTTCCTTAATCTCCTCAAATTAGTCAACTGGCTCTTATAATTAGGATTAGAGGTAGTAAGTGTTATCTTTCATAAAATATATTTATCAATCAAATATGTTATTTAGAACTACCATTTAATAAAACTTTTAACATATACAACTACTATAAGGAGTACTAAAAATGAACAAGTATGAGAAACAAAATGAATTAAGATTTTATATTTAAAATCAAATTGAATATTGAAATAGCTCTTATACTATATTCGGTTCTTAATATAAAAACTTGTTTGACTTTCAATTTGGTTCTAACTATAAGACGCTCAATCCACTTAGTCTATCATATTTGTTTATTTTTCTCAATGTAGTAATTGTAATAGTTGCACATTTTAAATGTATCATCAAATGATACTTGATTAGGAAGGGTACTTTAAAGAAGACATCACCTATTTATTACAAACAACTAACTTAACTAATTTTTTTAATCCACTCAAATTAGTCAGCTAACTCTTCTATTAAAACCGGAGGTAATATTAAGAGCTGGAGCTAGTAGCTAGCTTTTATATTTAGTATCTAAGGTAATATTACCTCCTGTATTTAATATAAGAGTTAGTTAACTAATTTAAATAGATTAAAAAAACTAGTTAAGTTATTTATTTGTAATAAATAAGTGTTGTCTTTCCTAAAATATATTTGATAATAAAGTGTATTGGCTAGAATTACCATTATTATAAAAACTACCTTAAAAAAATAGATAAATACGAGAGAAAAAGTGAATTAGGATCTTATATTTAAAATAAAAATAAAAATTAAATAAATTCTCATATTAAGAATAAAAAGTAGTGCAAGTTATTGGACCAAATCGTAACAACAAAAACCTAAAATGCAAGTGATATTATGTGCGTTATATGTGGCTTTTGAGGCCCAGGCCCAAAACTAGAAGAAGAATATGGCATGGACCTAATCTCCGATTATTTCCCTCCGATTCCTTTTGTTTTTTCGGTTTAACAAATTCAATTTACCATGGCTCGTGGACTTGGCAGCAAAACCCACCCTCTCGCTTATAAGAACCGGGGTCTGATTTCGCCTTGCAGCGTTTGAAAAGGCATCCTAAATCTAGGGTATCTAAGTAAATGCCTAAGAAGGACATAATGCAGGTTGATATTGCTCAATATTAATTCTAAATACCAGTTATAAGATATTATTTATAATTTATAAATAAGGTGATATAACTAAAACCCGGAATAGTATTACCTAGTAGGATTGGATCAAGTGCCTGCCTTTTGATTTGGACTGAGCTCGAATCTTTGCATAAAATTTCCGTTAAAAAAAAAATCAAAATCTGATTTATTTGATTACAATATTTATTTAATCATGAAACAAAATAGGTAGGATATCTTATATATAACCTGTGCATGAAATGGACAAGGATATCCAAATCTACGTGTCGTGTAAACGGTTTACCATATTATATCTCGTACAACTATAAATCTATGGGCGCAAGCGCAAGTTGCAACAAATAATATTTTCTGGGGAGAATAAGGTAAACCAGACACGATTTTTTTTTTTTGGGGGGTCGGGGATTTGCGATCAGCGGTTCGCTAGACTTAAGCACGATCCAGTCATGGGGGAGGAAAATAATAGTTGTTAAAACGTTTTCAATATATATGTATATATTGTTCTATTATCAATTATATAGCACGAAAAAGAAATTAAGGTAAATGTTTGAGCTATCAAAATCAATTTGCATTATTTCGTAAGTTGCAATCGTCCTACCGTATTAGCTGTATGGAAGAAAGTTTCAATATCATCATACTCTATCGATTAATATTTTGTAAATGTGTCTATATCAAAATCGAAGATTATTTATAAATAAAATCGAACCATTTCATATATGTAACAAAATAATATTAAAAAAACTATGAATATGTATAATATTTAATCTGGGTTGAGTCATAGAAGCTAACCAAAGTCTGGACAAACCTAGCAACTCAAGGACGTACGAATCATTTTTATAACAATAAAATATTCTGATTATAAGTTAATGTAAGGTCTAGGGGCAACAAAACTAATATAAATAAGAATAAATTAATATCTACAAATATATGAGGGAATATTCTAAGTTTTATTGCGGCGATTATCCTTTGCAAAGAGTTAAAAGTGTAAACATAGGTATATCTTTCATGGAAAAGCCGTAAGGGTGCAAATTATTGTTTATTTGCTTGCATCATAAACAAAATACAAACCTTTTCTTTTTGGGGTGGAGGCGTGGAGGGGAGGAATCATTTTTCATGTCTTGCCCGTTTATTCGATCAAAAATGTCTGGCCGGATTAGAGGAGAATTATAATAAAGTCATAATAAAAAAATTACAAAATAAGTCATAAAGTTGTCATTATCTATTTTAAAATTTATCATTACAAACTATTAAATTGTTATTAAGAACTTTTAATAATTATTTTTTTCTTTAAAACTTGATTGTAATTTCCCGTTTAATTAAATCATAGGTGTCTTCATTCTGTTATAATATTTATAACTACGGTTTTTATCAGACGGAGGTTGTCATATATACAAAACATCAACATGAAAATAAATCGATACTGAGAGGGAGAGAGCTAGGAAAAAACAATTGACTGATTTAAAATAGTTTATAAATAACTTTTCAATTATGATTTATAAAATGCAGATAAATATGTGAAAATCCTTTTGTCTCAACTTACTTAAAACATATTTATAAGTAGTTTTAAACATGATGACAAGCAAACTAATATTGATTAACATAAGATTTTGCACTAGTTTTACCATGCTAAAACAGTCCAAATAATCAATGAAAACTAAGCTAAATTTCAATTATTCTCTGGGTCCTTAATATAAAGCCTAATTTGAGTATTGATATTAGCCTTATATGTAAAACTTATTTTCACATGTCTTTCAATTTTTTTCTATATTAATCCTATTAATATTTTATTAGTAATAATCAAGTAGGGGGGAGGAGGGAGCAAGAAAGATGATTAGCGTGTTTTTAGAAGAAAAAAATATTATATTAACTACTTTAACTAACATTATGAATTTAGAAGAGCAATTTGTAAGACAAATAACGAGGCGTGGTTAAGCAATTTTAAATTTTGTCATTAACAGTATTATATTCTTGAGTACTCTTTAAGTCTTTAATATAAAACCTAATTGTTGACTTAATTTTAGTCTTAATGTAAAATCTATTTTTTATATTTACCAATTTTTCTTAAATTATCCCTATGAATACTTTCTCAATCATAATCAAGTAGGAGAGAAAGGGAAAATATTAAAAAAAAATAATTATGGTGTTTTTTTAAAAAAATACATGTCATATTTTTTGTAATTAATCAACTTATTTAATTTTTTTAATCTAATCAAATTAGTTAAATAAAACTTATATTAAGAAGTGGAGGAGTATTAATATATTGCAGTTACCGTCGCATTCTTTTATCAGTCATCTGTTTTTTTTTTTTAATTAGGAGTTATTTTTTCCTTATAACGACCAATTCAATTATGTTAAGATCCCGAGAGTATAAATATATTCGAATAATGTGCATTATTCCTTTCGAAAAGTCAAATGGACCAAAATTTAATTGCGTTATATACTGCTGGCAAAAACAAAAAAATTGCGTTATATACTCCTTAAATTAATATTTACGTTATTATCAATGTGTATAATTCCATATGTGGATTATGCACTGTATTCAGATTTTGTCGAAAACAAAGGCATATACTTTAAAAGTCAAAAGATAGGTTCTCGTTATTTTTTCTGGGTGACTGATTCTTATTATTTTTAAATCTTATTCACTCTTTGGGGTGCTTTTAATATATTATTGAACGGTTTCCTATCTATCTTCTAGTCAGACAATAAAATATTTATTTCCTGGTTATATTTTAAAAAAGAATTAATGGTCAAATTTACTTATTATAATATTAAAAAGAAATACCAGACACTGTAATAAAATAAAATGTTGGAAGCAAAGATGCTCAAAATTTTTTTGAAACAGAGCAAAAATGTCATCCATATTATCTGACATAAACTTCCGTTTCTTTTTGATTTAGTGGGTTCCACATTATTGTCCAGATGTCGTCTGATACAATCTCATTCATACACCCTCCAATCACAATGCACCAAGTAATTAATTTGGTCCCACCTGTCATACTCTCTCTCTCTCTCTCTCTCAAACTTCTTGTTTTAAATGATTATTTTTAAAAAAAAAAAAAAAACAGGTTCATTATTTCACCTCTCTTCTTGCTTAACGCTATATGCCCATCTCCTTGACCGCTCACTATGGTCACCTAAGTAGTAGCAGCAAGCTCAAAATTCCTATCGATTTCAATGGCAGCTTCAATATTCACAACTAACTTAAACTAAAGCCCACCTGTTCCAAAACTTTCATGGTGATTGTCGCATTACTACTTGGACCCAACCCCTTCTCGTCCTTGCCGCTGACACCACCACCTTCTAACACCATCGCCAACGCCGCCACTCCTCCTCTGATCCCAATTTCCAAATACCCAACTCCCCGTAGATCCCTCAAACCCCCAAAAAACCCCTCCGGAATCCTTAAAACCCACTTCCAATTCTGCCTTAATGCACCATCGCAATTCCAAGCACTACAAACCTATCAACGATGGCGTTATTCTATCAGACAGTGAAGGTAAAGCCGCTAGCGATTCAGAGTGTCCCACTTTCTTCCTGGAGCCCTATTCAAATTCTAGTTTATTTAGTTATTCCGAGATGCCGACGGTAAAGCCATTGGCGATTCCATAGCTGGCGTTCCTGCTGTTAGCGTCGCCTACAATGCCGAGGCTCGTCTGTCACCCCTCCATATTAGAAGGATTATTTGGGTTTTGAGTTATGGTGCAGGTGGGAGGAGGACGGATGGAAGGAGGTGATGATGATCATGAAGGCACGGGGTGGGTGATGGCGGAAAAGCGATGGTGATGTCATGATGAGGAGGGAAAGAACTTTTGTAATTGTTATATTTTTTTCCCCCTTTCTCAGTTAGGATGTCATTTTGCCATGTAAGAGCCACATTAGTGTTTTTATCTCAAAATTTTTTTCTTTGAACAGTCAACATTGAGGTAATTAACAGCATGGTTATTTTTGCATCTTTTTGTAATGTTGATAGATATTTTTGCTTTTGACATTTTATCATGGTACCTGATGCTTATTTTTGATATTATAATAAGTAAATTTGTCTTTTCACCTTTTAAAAATGATTTTAACTTAAAATTTTATAAATTTTTGAATTGAATCCTCAATTATAATTTTTTGAATAAAAAGTCATTGGACAATGGATATTCCAAATATATTTTCTGCTCCCGTATTTAATTATTTGGGAAAAAGCTGCTATTTGTAGCTAGGCAAGGCAAGATATCACAACTCACAAGTAAAAGGAAACGCAAGTAGAAATAGAATAAGACATCAAATTTCAACCATCTTACTTAACAAAGTTGCAGAAAGAAAAATCGGTTAGACTAATTAAGTGAGACATAAATGGAGTTATAAGACGTGAACATAATTAAGATATAGAATTGATAAACAAATAAAATTTTCTTTAATTTGACTTATAAAAATATAAAAAAACAAAATCTTTTATCCCTAAAAATTCAATAAAAATAAATTCACTCATAAAAGTCCCACAAATCTTACTCAATAGTTCACACTGTCACACCCCACACTCCACAGCACACTACTCCTGTGATCCCAGTAATTTAGTATTGAACTTAAAATTCTGGCCGGAAAGTTACTAACAAGATACATGAATGTATCAAAAGTCAAAAGTTTCAAAATTAATGACTCTTTTTATCTCAAAATAAGGCACTAGGAATCGTCCTCTTTCTAAATAACTCACTAACACCAAAACCACCGGCTCACTAATCTCTCCTTTTAACCTCATTCTAAAGTCAACTATAACTCCAAATTAAAAACCCTATTTAATGTTCCCCTTTCCAAATAAAGCAATGAAACCAACCCTCCCAAAAGTCAACTCCCTCGTCCTTCCTCTTCTTCCCTCCCCCTCTTTCTCATATTCTCATGTTCTTCTTTCTCCTCCTTCCACTACTTATTCTTCGAAAGCTCACAACTTTGTGCTCTTGGCATTCCCGAAATGGGTAACGGTTTTGGAAAAATCTGCCTCTGCTCCTCCGGTGTCGGAGAAATATCCCGCCGGTACGAAATGTTTCCCTCCAATTCCTACGAAAAGTCTCTCGGCAATTCAATCTGCTACACTCGACCGGACCCATTTCGATTATCGTCCTGCTCCAATATTTTCTCCGACGAGGATTCCGCCACGCAGATGACTTTCAGATCAATCTCCGGCGCGTCTGTGAGCGCCAACTCTTCCACCCCACCTTCCATATATCTTGCCAATTCCTCCCAGCACGGAGCTTCTGCTTTTGATGCAACGGCATCGTTTGAGTCCTCCACTTCCTTCACCTCCATGCCCCTCCATTATCATCAGCCCCGTGGCTCCTCCGTTGCAAGCTCTGGCACGGTGTCCAGCCCCTTGGACGGAAGGTTCTCTTATTCGGGTTCGGGTCCTATTGGGGGGCTTGAGCCGAGATTGAATGGGAGCTCCCTTCAAGAAGAACAACAAGAATGCACTGAATCTGTAAAATTCAAAAGGACTTTATCTGATCGCAAAAATGGGTCTTTGATAAAACCCAATAATAGTTTAAAGAAGATTTTTCGGAGAGCGATTTCGAGCGTCACACCGATTAAAGGGGTGGTTTCGATCGGAGAGTCCACTTCAGAGAAGAAGAAAAACGATGAAGATGAGATCGAAAACGATGAAGGTTGTGCAGTGCAAAGTATGAATTTTCAGTGGGCTCAAGGAAGAGCAGGGGAAGATAGAATTCATATTGTGATTTCGGAGGATGATGGTTGGGTTTTCGTTGGAATTTACGATGGATTTAACGGCCCAGATGCCACTGATTATCTTCTGAACAATCTCTTTTGGTCTGTTCACGCTGAGTTGAAGGAGCTCCTCAGTAATGGCAATTCAGAATCAGCAAATGAAGAATGTTTGAGTCATTCTGATGTGCTAACAGCACTTTCGGAGGCATTAAGGAAGGCAGAGGACGAATTTCTGAAGGATTCTGACGAGACAATAACGAAGGATCCAGTGCTGGCTATGATGGGTTCTTGTGTATTGGTGGTGTTGATGAAAGGAGATGATGTTTACGTAATGAATGCTGGGGATAGTCGAGCAGTTTTAGCTCGGAGTTCAGAGCATGGCTTGACTTCTCTTCAGCTCACTGTAGATCACAGCGCGAACGTGAAAGAGGTAATGCCCGGGACTTCTTTGAAAAAAAAAATCGGGAAAAACCATAAAGATGGTTAATTTTGAGATCTATTTTAAATCCCAGGAGGTTCAGAGAATTAGGAGGGAACACCCAGACGATCCTTCTGCAGTAACTAAAGGCAGAGTGAAAGGTCACTTGAATGTCACAAGGGCTTTTGGGGCTGGTTTCCTCAAGCAGGTAGTCTGATACATCCATGTTTAAAGCATCCCTAGTTCATAAGCACGGTCACAGAGTTTGAATTTAAGCATTGTAATAAGAATTAAATCAACAAACTCAGAAAGATTGGCTTGCTGACAGTGACAGAGGCAAGCCTTGGTTCAAAATCTACTCATGCGAACCATTAGTTTCATCCTTATTAATGAGCTAACCAAAAGCTATTTGGGTTATTTTGACAGCCTAAATACAACAATGCAGTGTTAGAGACATTCAGAGTGGACTATATAGGGGATTCACCCTACATCACATGCTCACCTTCTCTTAAACACTACACGCTCAGCCCTAGTGACAGATTCTTGATATTGTCCTCCGATGGACTTTACCAATACTTCACCAATGAAGAGGCAGTCTACAGAGTTGAATTTTTCATGACTTTGTATCCAGAGATAGATCCTGCACAACTTCTCATTGAAGAAGCTTTGGCCAGAGCAGCAACAAAAGCCGGTAAAAGCCCTTTTCTTCTGCAATTAGATTGTGGAATTCAACTCTCTGACGTGCTTAATGATAATGAAAATAAGGCGGGAAAAAGGGTTCATTCATTATAATTGGATATGAACAGCTTTGACATGTGATTTTGCATTGCAGGTATGGATTTTCATGAGTTGCTGGAAATCCCACAAGGAGAACGACGTTTATTTCATGATGATATTTCCATTGTCATAATCTCCTTGGAGGGGAAAATATGGCGCTCATCAGCCTCGTATAGACATTAGAAGGTGGATTAACAAGTTGATGGTAGAGTGTGATGTTTGGTTCAAATTTTAGGTATGAAAATCCGGAAGCCGATGTTGTAAGAAACTGGTTTGTGAATTCTTTGGATTGGAGATCATACAATAGGAATACACAAAAGTTACTTTGGAAAATACTAACACTAACAAGTTGGTCAAATTTCTGTTGGAAACAATAGTGTTTTTTTAACAGTAGTTAAATACAACAATTTCATCATGACTTTTTTCTCCTCTTGTTGTTTCCTCTTTTTTTTGCTGTAACATCAAATTTAGTTTATGTTAATATGAAGAGGTGAATCACAATTGCTGATATGAAAATCAGGGCTTTTTCCTTTCCATGTCTGCTGAACTCAACACTTGGCAGAAACTTTGATATTTTGCTAGACTCAGTCAAGAAGAATAAACAGTTAAACACCTCTTAAAATTTTTAGTTGAAATGATCTCTAGTTTTTTTTGAAAAAAATTGTGTAAATAGTATTTATTTCATTAATTAGCCTATTATTTTATTACTATTTTTAGTTCTAAATATAAGAATGAATTTGTAGTGTAATTTACACCATAGATTAGATCTTATATTTATGACTGAAGGTAGTATTAGAATACTATGTCCCATCCTATAAAAAAACTATGTCCCAAAATTAATAATAAATCCCCTTGATTATGGGTTAATAGTACAATTTAAGCTTCGCTCAGATTTTAAAAATTAAATACTAAATACATATGGCTTAAAAATTTAAAAGAGTACAGTAACATCGAGAATTTCAATCTTATTTATGGTATTTCTCACAATTAGAAGTAAAAAAAAAAAAAATCAATATGCTGGATACACCACAAATAACATCATTTGACTTAGTACAATTTCTCTGAAACAGGACCACGACTTCTTATGGGATTAAAATTTTCAAAGTAGAGAAAGCTGATATAAAAGATTGTATTCTAAATTATACTAAATTAAAATCCCTGTACAAAATTTGAGAATATCATTGATCGTAGTTATAGTTTAGAAGAAAGAGGACAGAGAAGAATAAAGGCGAAGCTGGAATCAACTACTTGCAGAAGCCGAGCGGTTGAAAAGAGTTTATCAGCGTAATTTAGGTAGAGTTGGAATAATGATAAAGATAGTCAAGAAAATTGGCATTTCCTTGTTAAACTCATCATGTTTTAGATTAAAGGAAAAAGAAAAGAAAAGAAAAGAAAAACGATTGGCATTGAAGTATTAGTTTGAATTTGAGAAATGAAATCTATGGTGACATATTTAGAGGGTGTTTGAATGGCATGAGAAGTGCTTCAGAAAAATACTTTTTTATAAATCGAAATAAATTCTTTTATATATTTATTTCGTATATTGTAAAATCACTTTTAAAATTATGATTTGATTCCTTTAAATGGTTAAATTGTAGACAACGGTGGAAGAAGCAATCTAGGAATTGAAGATTTCCAATTTTGCCAGAAGTCAGCCGCATGACGTACAAGCTAATTAATGTGAGGTTTTAAGAGCTTTAAGGGCGGTTCAAGAAAGATGGTTCGATATATGCACACAGAAAAATCCAAATTCATGCAGTGGATAACACTAAAGAGCGAGTTTAGGTATCTGCAAGAGTCCATGACTTGAATTTAGTTGTGATATGACGGAAGCTCGACATGGTGGAACCAGTACTCAACTGCTCCAGGTAGATAGTTTCGTCATCCTTGTTCTTTTCTTTTCTGGGTGTGGTTCTAGTGCACCTATCTATGATGTCATATGCGTTGACCAACCATTTATTTATGTAATCAACCACTTGGGTGAAAAGAAATATTTTTCATTTTTGTTGCCATCCTCCACGCTGGGATGATGCTGACATTTTTTATGTATTTAATTGTGTAAAAAAGAAAGAAAGAAACATGCCTTTTTTTTATTGGTAAAATGTAAAGTCAAACAGCATATATATGATCAAATTTTGAAGATAAACGAGCATGTTAGAAGAAATACCTTGTTTAAATGTTTGCCAATGCTTAAATATGAATTGACGTACTAAATTTTGTATTAAATGTTGTTCATGTAGGCAAGCCAATTGAGCTATGACTTTACTTCAAGCAAATTAGACACGAGATTTTCAATGATGACAAAAATGAAATGAACTAATAGAGGGGAAATTATGGATAAGTCTTAGGTAAGAAAAATTAATTATTCACCGGTCTCTCAAATTTGAATAACTACTAAGGGTGTGTTTGGATGAAACCAAACCGTGGTTTGGAAAAGTGATTCTGGAGAATAGATTCTGAAAAAAATAGATTTTGGGAAGAATAGATTTTGTGAAAAAGTGATTTTGAAAAGTGTGAGTGTTTGGATAGTTGTTATTAGAAGTACTTTTTATATATACAAATTGGCATAAATTAATATGATAATTATAGAAAAAATATATTTTATGATATATTTTAATTTGAAGGAATAAAATTGTTAATAATATATTTTTTATTAACATATATTAATAATATATAAGATCCTCTAATTAATAAATAATTAATATGTATATCTATTTATAAGATATAAGATTAATATGTTTATAAAAATATGTTTATAAAAAAAACAACAAGATACATATCCTATAGGCTCTCACACTCTCCCTTTTTTCTCCAAAAGTAAAAAATTTCTGCTTTTCCCAAAACCATGGTTTTGGAGTCAAAACCATGGTTTTGAACCCAAACCATGGTTTTGATTTTTTTAAGGGTGTTTGGGTAACATTTTTCCCAAACCATGGTTTGGATCCCAAAACCATGGTTTGGGGTGCTTGCCAAACACACCCTAAGTGATTTTTTTTGGGAGAACTTGTGAAATAATACGCGGAAAAAAATTGTAAATTTCTAAGCTTGACTTATAAATATTATAAGAGGATTCATAAATAAAATTCACAGTTAAGCACTAAACTATATAATTGGGATGATATTTTTTTTACAAGTCTTCCTATAATATTCACGGATCTATCTTAAAAAATACGATTTTTCTGTATGTTTTTGCACCATTTTTTTAAGAGACCTATTAAAAATATGACAAATTCAGAAGACTTACTAGTCATTAATTTATCCACTAGAGGCCTACACCTAATTTTTGCAATAATAAATTGGCCGCATGAGTTACAGGAATCAAATGAAACTAATTCACTTCAAAAAAAAGCAGTTACTATGATTAGCAGTTCATCTTACCTACCTTCATATATTTTAATTTTGATAAAACGGATCGATGCGTCAAACTTTAACTCATTAACCGTTTTATCCACCACAATGTAATGGGTAAAAAAAATTAATACGATATTTCCGAGAACGAGATATATAAGGATCAAATTTGAGAAGATGACCCAAAGATCCAAGTATGGAAAGGGTAGAAGATGTGAAACGTTTAGTACATATACTAATTAAACACAAATTGTTTTAAAAAAAAAAAGTAGGACAATTTTGGAGGGAAAGGCAGAAGCATTTTACAGACTCCGCTATCCACCTAGTAAATGAAGGGTATAAAACAGAAGTGTGGGAAATGAAATATGTAAACAGAGAAATGTACAAAATCAGATTCAAAGATGATAAAACCTCAACGCCTCCTTTTGGGTTGCCATAGAAACTCACATTTTTATAATGTTCTTATCACGTGTGTACTTATTTATGTATATTTTTCTTTCTGGAAGCAATCATATTCAAGACACCATCAGGTACTAAATGTGACGTCTCTCCCTGGAAATTCAAATATCAATTTGTCATGTTGCGAAGAATTAATCTCTTCTACTAAATCTCATCCTGTTGGTTTTTGTCATATGTTTATTATGCTTAGTTATTCCTTTGTTAAAGGAAGGAATGGGCCTAATAGGATCATATAGAGGGGGCCAGAGCCCAATTAAGTCTTTGGGTACCGGATATGTGAGTCCACACTTTCTGATTCCCTGACTCAGTGCCGATCGTACATGCTCTGACGCGGGTTCTCCTGGTCTCATTCTCTGGCAAAGCAATCACTGGGTAGTTTCGTTCGTACATAGTTATTTTCACACTTTTCTATTCCGCAAATATATTTGTCAGATATAGTATTGGTCGTGTTAAACACTTTAAACTATTAATCATAGATTTTTCTCTAATATATCGCAAACAGAGGTATGCAAACAAAACGCATGACTGTTAGTATTTTATGTTTTTAATCAATTTCAGAATTATGAGTTGACCAACAAGCTTTGACCTTTGAGCAGGAAAACCCCTGGGGAGGATTTCAAATTTTCAGACAATTTTTTTAAAAAAAAGAAAAACTGAGTAAAATTTCCGCTTCACTTTCCTTCTGCAGGTTCATGTGCAGAAGCAGCAATAAAAATAAAGTGAAGAACCCAATCAAATAATAATGATAATAATAGTAGTAGAAGAAGAATTGATAACCATAGCAAGGTAGAGTAACATTCACGAGCAATTATGGGTAATCTAATAAAGCAAGCGCCGATTGACAAATGTAAACGAAAGAATTGTGTATAACTTAGGATATTGATCTAAATTTTAAGATATTTAAGAAACAAAGAAAAAGGAAAAAACCACTGTATCAACACAGTAATGTATATGAGAATCCTAACAGAAACTGAATTGTCATAAATCAAAAGATTTGAAAGTAATGGTACAGTAAGCCACTTGCTTTGATCTAGTAGTGGTGCGAGATTATGGTAATTTCTACAATGTTTAAACCTGATTGCCGCCAGTAGCACCAAAAACAACAGAGAATTTGATCGCAGAACTTCTGATGTGGTAAAGTGAGACACTTCAAGCTGCATGTAAGAGGAGAGGTGATTCCATTTCATGCATTCGAGTAATATCAACTGTCCGCATCATCTTCTCTAGCTCCATTTCGATATAAAGCCCAAGATCATGCTGAGAACATGAAATGAATGAAAATATATCTTCGTGAACTAGATAGCCAATCCAAGATAGAATAGCCAAAGAAGACCGAGGTCCTAAATTTTAGTATATTGCAGTGAAATCCATATTATGGCAAGTGGGATTGCATGGATATGGGCAGTCGATTTGTTTCACCACTTCTCTGTCAAAAAACCAGTCAGCAACCGCTACAGCTATGGTCTGTTCCAATGGCAGCCAAAAAGATGAGTTAGAAGTCAGATTAATTGGAAAACAAAACATGGGCCAAAAGACAAGTTAAGAGTCAGATAAGAATTAGAAAACAGAACACAGGCTCCACTTTCCTGAAGCTACGTTTCTCCAAGAGTTCCCTTCCCGATAGACACAATTCAAATTGAAACATGGAGAAAAACGCTGAAGTTATAGACATGTACAAAAGGAAAAGATAATCCCAAAATACTTAAACTTCTCAGTTAGACATCCTTTTCTAAGCAGAGAGCTTGTAACTTGACATTAAGTGCATTGAATCGTATTTTTATGCCAGAATGACAAATTGATCGGGTGATGACAGTACGTATACAGAGTCTGAAAACAGAGAAGAGAGTGAATTTATTTAAATGACTCCTATAACACAAATGTGAACTTGGCTTGAATGATTATGTGGTCTGATCTCCACAGAAAATGAAGTGAAACTGCACTTACCTTCTTGTTTATTTTAGGAGAACTGGCTGAATGCCACGTCTCAGACATCCAAGTCTGGCAATGAGTAAAACAAGAATTTATGAACTGTCCCACCTCCCTTCGAGGGCGGAATTCACTCAAGGACTTCAGAAAAGAATTTCGGAAACCTGAATGATTATTTAAAAAATCAAGATCGAGTACGGATACATAAAAGACAATAAAAGCTTGCTCAAATCAAGTTATCATTCATATTTAATAACACCAGGTTAAATGCCAATTCGATGGCAATATTCAGTCATGCAAACCGACCAACCGTCAGAAAAAAGGATGTTCAAACTTAAAAATATTAAAAAAATTTCTAATACTGACATGCTGCCCTAATTTCCTTCGGACCATATTCCTAAACAGTACTATAAAAAACTTGTAAATGGATGCAAAGCGTACATCCCTGGAATATCATTCAATGAAGTGAGACTGAATGCAGACATCTTACTATGGCCTTCAAAATATGACCCAGTAGGATAAGGTAACAGGATGACTATTTCATGTACCTAAACTCATAAAAGTTATCCATCAATATAACATTCACTGCTTTCTATTCAGTCAATTACCAGGAATTCCCTAGTCTAAATTAGTATAGCTATAATAGGTCTCTTGTATTTGCGCAAAACCCAAGATGAGTTACACTATTTACAGCTGGTGAACAATGTGACTTCTTACAACTATAATAGACATGTTGATGTCGTCTCAAAATATAATAGATTTGCCAAGAAGGCAACTGGATATTCCAAACGGGATTATATCATCTAGTCAATATTGTGAGGCAGCAATATAGCAGTGGAGAACTATCTGTTGGCCTTCAGCTATGATGTTTAGTTACCTTGAAGAATATCCATCTGATCAGTATCACAATTGGAAATGCTCAATCTGCATCTTTTCCAGTGGCCTTGAGGATCCGACCCTTCCGGTACCAGAACATTTTGTATCTAGATATACCAACTTCCGATCATATGGTTGTGTCGTTGTGATAGGGTAAAAAATAAAATTAGGTAATTAACTTGTTTATTGAGGAAATTTACCTGCCAGAAGTCATAAGCTGGCTGGACTAGGAACACAGGAGTCTGCAGCCTTTTCATAATTTCAGCTGGAAAGAAACACTGCAAAGCAAATCAACAGTTGGTGGTACCATTTATTGTTGGTCTGAATCATGCCAACCAACCTCAAACCGTTTAATTTTGTCATTGAAGAGCATTAAGGGGTGTCTAAGCAAGAAGAAACATACCCTAGATGGTTCCATAGCAGTAGTGCAGTCTCTGTGCAAGCTCCTCATAACACTCTGAGAGGACAGGTAACATGAAGAGACATTAGTTGGGGAAATATCTTTTTGGGCTTTAAATTGAAACCAGAAAAAAAAAAAAAGATTACTCAATAAATAAAGTTAAGAAAAAATAGTCCCATGTCCGCTTTTGACACATTAGAAGCTGATGCCATATGGCAAAGCACTTCAAATAATATCCAGATTTTTTTACTTAGTTCCATGGCAAGCCCGCAACATCCATCTAAGTGTCTATGCCTTTTCATTTAATAGACAAGGTATGCATTACCTGAAGCTGGAAAACATCATGATAGAAGGATCTCATGGTGTTATTGCCAAGAATATCCTTCCTGAAATTTAAGGCATAAAAAAGGATCAATTTTTATTTTGCTTGTCGGTGAAACATACAACAAGTAGATGCATAGTAGTGAATCTGTTCAAAAAGGGCTTCAAATATAGCTCAATGCAATTGAAATCTTCTAGTTACAGACTCAATCCTAAAGAATTGTCAACCTTGGAATGCACTGTGTAACAATGAAAGTATTTTGGGAAACTTAAGTTCAATAACAATCAGAAAAGGTTATGGCAGGAAAAGACAACGATATGTAAATGAAAACATACTCATCAAGGAAGAAGCTCGCATCAGCAAGACACTTTACAGTTGCTTCCTTTGGAAGAAGTCCTCGAAAGGCATCACAATGTATTAGAGTTGCCAATCCTCCAGCAGAGCATCCTGAAAGCAGAGCCTGCATGAGTAACCCGCCTATCATCACATTTGCAGATCTAAGTTCACCAGTATAAGGAAACAAAAATATAATTAGATAAACATAAATTGCATGAAAAGAAAGCATATTCTGCGTACTACCTTCCATCTATCACTTACGTCCACTAAGGATTTGCTTCACTTACAGCTAGTCAATAAAATCTAAATAATCCCACAATTTCTTTCACTCTAGGTTATATTGATTCGGCTTTCATTTACAATCTATGTATAATGCCATTCTTGGCAAATCAACTAGTCAATTGTAAGAAGGAAAAAATTAATGGCATAATTAACCCACTGGACTAGTTACATCAATACTCAAGAATCATGTTTGTAATGCCACTCGCCAAGTCAATCAACAAAGAATTTCCTACAAAAATAAAAGCAATTGAAAACAATGATAGCTTTACTGGGTTCATAATCTACAATGGCACAAGGATTAAGGACAAAATGACTTTATATTTATATCAGCTCGTCAGGATTTTGATGAGCATTAAAAGAAGTACCCATCTTAGTTCAGATATTCTATTAATATAACCTGCGGATGTGATAAAATTTAAACAGAGAGCCGGATATCTTTTTACAAGTGTACAATACTTTAGTTGGTCAAAATTCCACCAAACTTTAGAGAGTAAGGAATGAGAGATATATGTTAGAAAGGCGTGGAAGAATAACCTCTTTGGCTTCAGACAGGCCAATTGACAAGAGTTCATCGATAAGTGCTTCCCATATGAGCTGACCTCTGAAGAATAATTTATTTCCTTTCTGAAGTAACAGAACAAAAACAAGAAAGAAATGTCAAGAGGAACTTCTTATATAGACACACAAGTCATGGAGCTATGGAAAACCCGTTGCAAATAATTAAGAAACTCTCGGTAAGTCAATGCTGCACAAGTGGAAGCGAGACCAACCTTAATCTCGTTTTCTGGATGACCAGCGAGGGACGCACCATCACAATAACGTATCTTAACCTTGTTCCAGCTAAAGAAATCTGAGTAAGTTTGAAACCAAGCTAAGTAACACCGTTCACTGAATATTCACGTCCAACCAACTAAAACTACTTCCACTGCAGCACAGCTAAATATGTACATTTTGTAAAATGTTTATGATGATTTATGAAGTTTGATTTGGAGCAGTGATTTAATCACAGGATATTTGGTACCAACAAGATTAAAGTTCCAAATCATAGTGTTAAAGGGATTTATCTCAGAGTTAGCAGCATTACACGGCCGGGTATAGAAGTTGCAGTTTGTAACTAAAAGAAACCAAACCAATATGGTACGTTAGCAATGGCCAATAAGGTAGCTACATAAGATGCAGAGGCTACACCAGGATTCTGCGCAGGGTCAGAGCTTAAGATTCCCGAGAAACGAATTTGTCTATCCATATATTTTGAGGATCCCAAAGCAGTCATTTTTCGCTGAGAACACGAAGACATCGTATTACACCAACCTCCTCCCTACATCCAAACACAGAGTTGTAATAAAGCAGTTCAAGTGATCTTTTTTTCCTTTTCATTTTCTTTGAGCTTTTCATAAAGCTTTACGTAAGCAAAAGAACCTCAATGTGAAGTAGCCAATTGTTAGAGCCGGATCCAAACCCCTTTTGGAAATGGTATCCCGGCAAGCTCCCATCCAAGCAAACTACGCAAACAGGCTCAAATTATACAATAAAGTAATAGACTTTACTCTTGAGCGTTGTTTTTGATTATTTAGAGATGAAGTGAGATTGAGTTCACATACAAGCGCCTCTATCTTTAGCATTTCGAAGAAGGGTCAGATCGACGAGATCATCATTTTGGCTTAGACCGAACGAGGGGTTGGTTACGGAACCATTCACCCTTCGCCGGGAATCTGAGATGAGAGAAAGTGCAAAGACGACAGTGAGAGTGAAGCCAACAGCGGCTATTGCCCAGTCCTTCTTGGCCCACTTGCGCCACCGTAGTAGAGCGCGAAGATGAGGATTAGCCATGAAAGAAGCCAAGAACCACGATTCGCGCTCAGCGAAGGAGGGGGAAAAAGAGGAACGAGCGTGGAACCAACAGGCAAGCGGCCGGGCCGCCGCTTGGTTGGCTTCAAAACCAGAGGACGTCGTTGACTTTTCCCCAGTGAATTCACTTGCAAGAAGGAAAACTCAACGATAAAAGAAGCCCATTTCTCAGAGAAACTAGATAGGCAGGGGAAATAAATATTAATAAACTCGTTCGTGCATCAGAAGCTGATGCAGTTGTTACTTAACATCCATATCTGTCGCACATTAGTTCTACCCTCGTTATATCAATAAACTCCATTGTCCAAATAAATAAATACTCCGTGGGCTTTAAAATGAATAATTATCTTCTGGGAAAAAATAATTATATTGAAATTTTAAAAAATGATCGTAAATTTTTTATATTCAATATGAAATGTAGGTTTATACAATTTATACACAACGAACAATGCAAGTTATTTCTTAAATTTTATTTATATAATATATGAAATCAATATTTAATTTCTTAAAAAAATTATGATTAGATTTTGATGATTTGATGTAATACTAGGAGTAATAATGTTTCAAAATAGATAACTTAAATTTTTTTTTTTTGAAATTTTCCAATACGTGAAAACGAAAAAAATATGATTTTGTTTTTGTTTTTGTTTTTGTTTTGGTTTATGAGCTTTTCTTCATCTAGGGTCTGGCAGGCTAGCACTTTTAGAATTTAAATGGGCTTACTTGTCTTATCCGGCCTAACCCATCTTTTAAAAAGAGAGAGTAATGGCAAAAGAAAAAAATTTGTACTTTATATCCCAAAAAAAATAGTGGTCTCTTCTCTATTTTGGTGGTTATTATGGTGATATATGGCAATATTAATTTTATTAAAAACCTTGGCGATGACTAAGGAATTTGGTCTCTTCGCCATTAATATCACTATAATTGATAATAATATCAATATATATGTATAATTCATCACAAAAATATGTGATTTAAATTCATCAATTGCATATTCTATTTTTAAAATTTTATGTAACGTAAAAGTATAGAGTATATGAATACTCATAACAGGGGAACTTGGGAGGGGATCCCACTGTCTCTGTAATTTTCCTTCCTTTGTTTTTCAAAATGTACTCCTGCATTTAAAATTTAGATTAATCTCTCCTATTTTTTTAATCGATCTGAATTTAATTTTATTTATTCGATGGTGCGTGTAGAAGGAAATAAAGTGTGTCAAAAAAAAAAACAAAGAAGGAAATAAACGAAACAATAATTTAATATACTTGTAAAATACTCCCTCTAGTGTCTAGTCCTTATCCTTATTATAACTATAAGGCATCAACTAATAAGTATTCTTGATCCTTTTTATAAGACATTTGCTTAGTTTCAAGGAGCATTAAACATTCAGGGCCAAAAAGTAGCATTGAATTTTTTTTGTCATCTATGCCCATACTTAATAAGAATAGTTAGAGAATAAAAATTAACATGATGTTAGAATTTAGTATAGTTATTAAGGATAATACTAAAAATCACTTAAATTTTATAATAAATTTAATGCTTTTGACTGTCTTTATTGGTATGAATGAATTAATTAGAAATGATTTATAACAGGAATAAGAGAGAGTGTGGATTCATGTTGATCCAAATATATAGAATCACATTTTCATTTTCTTTTACGGCCTTCTTTTTCTAATAGATAAATACATGAATATATGAGCATTTATTTTTTTTAATGGAATGTATGAGCATTTAGTGAATAAGCCTTTCAACATGTAGCATTAATTGCGTTTAATTGGAGAGAATTGCCTCCATTGATTGCATTTAATTAGAGGGAATCGCGTCCATTGATTGGAAGGAGGTACGTAGCAGCAATCTAGAGGTTCAGGTTTGTATATAATTTTTAATCTCTCAAATTTGTTCTTATCTTAGTTCTAATCCTTCAAATTTTAAATTATAAACTTTGGTTTTTCAAGTTTATGTTCATTTAAAACATTAGTCCATATAATTTAATAAAAATCTGGACTATTTTGTCTTTTGAATAACTAAAATCTATAGTTTAAAACTTGAGAAACCACCAAAATCAAAATAAAGATAAATTAGAGAGATCAAAGATTATATTAATCTTAACATAAAATTATAAACTGAATTCCTTTGCCAGACAATATGCTTGTTGCTTGCTACTTCCTCTAAAATTAATTCATCTGAATTTCATTCACATCACCCCAACATAGCAAAAATATATATAGTCACTTTTTATTTATAAATACTCTGCAAATTCTAATGCAAAAGCAGCCATACTAAAATTGGCCCCAAAAAAAAATGAAGATTCAAACATGAGATTAAATAACAATAATGGTGATGGTGGTGGTGATAAAAGGCTTATTATTATGAGAAAATACATGGCAATTTGCCCTAAAAGAGCAACATAATTTATCGAAACAAATGATAATTAAGATATTTATCCCCTAGTTTTATTCTTTTTCTTCATAGATGTAACACGTAGTATTAATGAAAGCTATATTGCCCTATTTAATTTGTCGGGAAACAAATAAGAAAATAATGAAAACATATTTAGAAAAACAAAAACACAAAGTAAACATGTTTTATGGCAGTATATATTAAAAAAAAAATTTTTACTCTCTCCCGCACTCTCTCACTATTTTATGGGTATGTATAATTTTCTTTCTCACTCCTTTATTACCCAAGGCATATTTGAGAGTCTATCTTGTTTCTCTGGATCTAGATTCTAGCAACCAAACAGGTCTCGCTTTAGTCTTCAATTCATCTTGCTCTGGCGGATCATTTGCATAAAGCAATGTCAAATCGATCAATGGAGGGAGCTGGATCTCAAAATTCTAAGAAAAATCAGGAAGTTACTAGGTGGGAGACAGTGAAACCCACAGATTATGAACATTTTGAACTCCATAGTAAACTAATTGATACTCTTACTCTAACAGTGAATGTAAGTGAACCCCACCTTTCAATCTGATTTCTTTGTTAGTAGTGAAATGATTGCCCAAATTGATGACTTACAATCGATTTGATCATGATTTTTTTGTTATTTTATCTGTTTTATTGACTAACCTCTTTCTTGGTTGCAATAATTTGATCGATTTGAATAGAGGAATGTTTTGTTTGTTTTATCGACCGGTCCCTTTCTTGGCTACAAGAACTTGATCGTGTCGAATAAAGGAATGTAATTTGTGGTTCTAGGCCCCTCCTATTTTTCTTCTATTATTTAAAAAAATCTTTTTTTAGTAGGGCAGTAATTTCCCTGACCTCAATGAAATAATCATTGAAATGAACAAGAACGGATGATAGATTCTGGTAGAAAGTTAATAAATTTCATTACTGACTCGTCTTGGAGGCTGTAATGCTAATCTGATGATTTCATTGTAGCCCTGGATGGACTTAGTGTGGTTGCTAAAGGGTTGGGATGTGAAACTCCAAAGTTGCCCTAACCTTGACCATATCTTTTTGTAATTTTTAGTAGTTCTACTCATCTATCATCTCCGTAATTCTTCTGTTTTTATCTTAATTACTAGAATGTAAGCTTTTGCAAAACATGACTGTGCTTTGCATTCTTTTCAAAAAACATGAAAATATTTTGATGCACTTTTTTGTGTCGCGATTTGTGATATAGGCAAAGGTTGATCAAATAAAAAAATACGCGCTACTGCAGCAGCAAGGATTAAGTTTAGAGAATGATATGGCTTTGGTGGGCGATCCTTCCCCCACTGACACAACAGTAAGTTCATTACAACCGTCTGTCTGAATTGTATTGTCTGCTCATTCTTGACTACGTCTTGACCCTAAATTCAAATTGTCAGGAGGAATCACCTGCGTTTGATAAGAGTCAAATGGTAACGAGTGTTGTGATTGGGGACATAGCCGTCAGCTTTGAGTGTCCTCAACTGTTCACAGAAAACAACGTAGATATGGACCTTGCTGCTTCATGTTATCGTGATTTCTTGGTACGATAATCCTGTAATAACATATAAAGTGCTGTTCAATATTTCTTGTTCTTGGTTTTCATGTTATTATTTGTATATAATTAATGGGCGAATGGATCAGGGACATATACCAATTGCCAATGAAGATAGGATTAAGTTGTCCAAGTGTACTGCCCATTTGGCAATCAAAATGAGGATAGAAAAATCATGACTGTATTGGAATTGGACATCTGCGTACATGTGTGTGTGAAGTTTATGCATTTCTGTATATATTGTACAGGCTACATTTGATGTAAAAACGTTGTGGGTGGATGTGTACCACAACACACACAAGAGACTAACGCATTTTCAAAACCGCAGGAGCGAGATGGGGTGGTGAATTCAATGAAACCGCTTCAGTTTTCTTTCAGAGAAAGGTTGCAAAATTGGAACATCCAGTGCAGAATGCGCCCACATGGGAGACTCGACATGGTAATACATATGGCTGATATTTTGATCATTCCCAAGAACTTACATAGTTACAACGAAACATATGACTTTGGATGCAATACTCTATTATTGTGTTTCTTTTGTGGGGCGGAAAACCGAGACATGATATCTAATTAAGACTATATACCTACTTGTGTGACTACGTAGAATTTGTATCTTGAAACATTTCATTCTTGTTTCGAATGCATCGATCCATATGAAGACATTAAACACAGCGTGCGTTGAACAAAGTAGAGAATTGATTAAAATGTAATATTTGATGCAGTTTTATCGATACCCAAGAGGAAGGAGATCGTTTCGATCTGTCAATGAAGTCATCGACTTTATATTATATGAGATTTGCCCGGATACACATAAACAAGTTCAGGTGATCAATTGACTTATTCCTTCACTCTTATAATAGCTTAGTGTCAGTATAGATTACGTACACACACAGATATTCATAATTCCCATTTCAGAGTTGTGTAATATAGTCGTAGATAGATATGGGAATGCAGTTTAGTTCCGCGCAGAATTTAAAGCCAAATTGGCTTGAGATGTGAAGTTCACATGTAATAATAATTGTCTAACCAAATAGTATAATCTTGCATATTGTTACATTTATTTAACATTGACTTTAAGAGCAGGCTGGAATGAACTCCCTTAATCTATATATAGCCAATACTATTGATTAATTCGCATTTAAAAGCCATAATGAAGTTTTATTCTCAATTACTTTTGCTAGCTGAAGGATATGTCCAACTTAATTATCAGTTTATTCATTCATATGTAAAATCTCTTGAATGTTTGTGTTTTAAAGGACAAGATTAATACAAGTAATATGGTGTTAGTTGATAGAAGAGAAGTTATTAATTATTGGATTGATTTGTTTGGCAAATAACTATTAATTTTGAATCAGGCCAACAACGAAGGAGAAGCAGCAGCAGAGAAAACAAAGAAGAGAAGAAGGTCCTCAATTTACAGAGGCGGGAGAAGAAGGAAGAAACACAGAAAAACAAAAGGAAAAACAGAACAGAAAGCTAATGAGGAAAAAGCCACCACTCAAGAAGCCGATGGTCAGGATGCCCAGAAGGAACAAAACACAAACCCTAGCTCGCCCCCAGAACCACAAAAACAGGCCGCTCCCAATACTGATTTGCTCAACATATCTGACGATCTCAATGCGTATGAGAACCTGTTTGATAAGTATTTTGATGAGTTTTAATCACCATTGATGCTTTGTGATAATCCATGGATTAACTGATCTCCTTCACATTTCAAATTATCAAGCTTACTATGTTATATATGAACTTACGCTGTTAATTTAATTTATGCCTTCTCAATTCTCTCCTTTAATTTTGGGGTTGGAATTATTAATCGATGACAGAATGATAAAATACAATAGAATCCTACATGCGTATATACATGTTGTTATCTCCTTATATTTTGATAACGAAAATCCAAGATGATGCGAAACTATTGAGATGATAGAAAGTTTCTCTTGTGCACGCGTGTGATGAGGTCGAAATATTAAGGAATAAAGCAAACTTGAAGCGTCGTCAAAGCTTTAAAATCAGTTCATTATTACAGCTTAAAATCACACACATAGGAGCAGAAATAATAACAAATAATTTAAGATTCATAAATTAAAAAATACGACGAGCTCCTATTTCAAGCCTCCAAAAGGCCACGGTTAGTAATTGGCGTAACAGTAAATAACTCTCACTGGTCACAAGTTCAATTTTAATTATATTCAATGGGAACAATCCTGCTCCATAACAAACAATTAATAGCTCCGGTCCTTAATATAAGACCCTGTTTGACTTTTATTTTAGTCCTAAATATAAAACCCCAATTCACTTTCAGCTTGTTTGGCACAGCATTTCAAGGCCAATAAGCAGATTATAAGCCAGAAAAAGCTCGATTGCAAATTTTGATGCTGTGGAGCGATTGGGCAATTTGGCTTTTGTATGAAAAACAACAATAAGCTATAAGCTAAAATTGACAGCTTATGTGCCCGTTTGGATTAGCGGTGAACAATTATGATTTTAGATAATCGTGAATTTTATAAGTGATACTGGCTCTAAGTGACACTAGTTAATCGTGATTTCTGTTTGGATTTTTTTTAGTAAGTGATTTTAAAAATTGTGATTATGTTTGGTTTTTATTTATTAAAATCACTTATGGGTGTATAATTACTAAAAAGGACATGAAGTTAATAAAGTTGTTTACACTTTCATAATTATTATATTTAATAATAAATTATAATTTAATAAATGACATGAATATTTAAATATTATTTTTATTTTAAAAATTATTATTATTTAAAATCACTTACAAAATTTATGTGTAGTACAAATATTAAATAAAAGACCCCATATAAATAAGAGATGAATGAAAATATTAAAAAAAATTAATTAGCAATTTTAGTAACATAAATAAGGAAATTGAATGTTCAATCAAAATTATAACTAAGAAATTTAACAATGCTCCTCGAATCAGAATATTACCTGAATATTTGATTCCGTTGTTTTAATCATATGTAATCCGTTATCTGATTTTTTTAAAAATGTCTTTTAGATAAAATTAAAAGAAAAATGGTTTCATATTGTATGTTTTTTGAAAAAAATTAAAATAATTACCATTAGAATGAGGGGTAGATTGGAGAAAATTTCGTTACTGAAGATTCATCGGGATTTTTCAAACGCATAAACTACTTCTTGTTACTTATCCTAAAAGTACGGTGGAAGGTTAAAATCACGATTCATCAAGATTTTATAAAAATTATCCAAACACCCTAAACATGCTTTATAAGTACTTATTTAAATTCAAACGGACTTATTTGAGATCCTACCGCTTAACCAAACAGGCTCTATGACTTATAGCTTACGACTTATAGCTTTTGAAATATGGAGAGAGAAAAAGTTAGAAAATTTATTACCTCTTTTGGTTTTTATTATAAGCCTCAAATAACTAATTTGTAGATAATAAAAAATCAGTTAAAATTAGTTGAAAGTAATGAATAAGTTAGAAATATACTTTTATTTTTAAATATGCTCCTAAAAATATACTTTTATTTTTTCATGTTTCACTTTATATTTAAAATATTTTTTATGACTTCTTCATATTAAATTATTTTAATTTCATTGTATTATGTAAAATTATTTTTTTAATCATGTTTTATTATTTATTAAAACTCATATCTATTTTAGTCATTTTACAACCAAACTTACTTATACTCAACCATAATCCAAACAATCTTTTACCAATATCACTTTTGCAAACTAGCTTTTTTGAACTCTAATTCAAATACAATTCAGTTTATCCAATTTAGTTTTTACCCAATTTCACTTCTCCATAAGCTACTTTTTCAATAAGCTACTTTTCCAATTGCTAATCCAAATGGACCCTTTGTCTCTCATACTCCTCCGGCCCTTAATATATGACCCAATTCTTGAGTTAATTTTGGTCCTAAATACAAGACCCATTTCTTATATTTATCAATTTTCTCTAAATTACTCCTATGGATACTCCCTCAACCATAATCAAGTAGAAGAGGGAGAGAGGGTATTAAGAAAGATGATTATGGTGTTTTAGGAAAAATATGTCACTTTTCTTATAATTAACTAACTTATCTAACTTTTTAATCTAATTAAATTAGTTAAATGGGTCTTATATTAAGGACCGGAGGAGAGTACTTATACATTTTTTCCAAAGTAACCCTTCTAATAATAATAGTTCTAGTTAATACACTTGATTAGCAAGAATATTTTAGGAAAGACGACACCTATTTAGGACAAATAACTAACTCAACTTACTTTTTAATCTCCTCAATTAGTCAATTGGCTCTTATAATTAGGATCGGAGATAGTATTTTTCAATCTTAGAGAATTAAATTTTTATTAGGAAAAATTTAAAACTTCAGGCATAAACAATTAAAGGACATTTACTAATTGCTGGTTTTCCCCCCACAGAATTAAAATGAGGTTTTTGTTTACCGCAGAGGTTATTGCTTGTAATAATTATATAATCTTTAAAAGTTCACTTTCATTTGCAGTTCATATCATCATCTAAAATATCATAAATTTTGCTTTAGCTAGCTCAGCTCCTAAATTATTGAATTAAATTTTTTGAAGATAGTCACCAGTTTGATCACAATTGTAGTATGATCATATAACAATTCAAAGCTCGCAACTCAACACAAACTTTACGGATCTCATCTTTCTCCAACGTCGATTACCATTCACTGAGCAAATCTAGTCTCGTTAGCTTTGAGAATTCAGGTTTAAGATTTGCGCTGGCTGGAAATGGATCTAACTAGGAGCCTATACCAGGTAAGAATTTACTATGCAGCTGGTAATGATCAACAAAACAAGGTTAATTTTATTTTATTAATCATTTGCCCATGCATATCAATTCCTATTATTATTTAATTCAATCATCATTCAAAAATTTATTTTTGTTTTGATTTAAGTTCCTATATTTGTCAAACACAAATTTTATACATCCATTATTACTTTTCTACTAGTGAAAATGAAATTTGAAAGGGGGATATCGGACCGAAAAAGAAAAGCTAAGGGAGGAAAAAATACTTTTCAATCTATGATAATAAATATATGTGATGGTATATCTTTTTCTTTTAATTGTTGGCTGATGATAAACAAATCTGGCCGTTTACAAAGTAATTAAACGTGTTTTCTTATACGTCATATATATTTTTAAAAAAAAATGAATCGCACTACTTCATTGTTAAAATAATGTTACATTATTTCTTTTTTTTTTTTGTGCGTATAAAGTACTTACCAATGAATAAATCTATGATTTGAGTTGAAAATATCATGCCTCTGAAAAAAAATTACAAATGAGTATATTGTTAAATTTAAAGTTAAATTCTTGCGATATATATGAAATAGAAGGAGGATTTTACAAAGGCAATTATTTCAATGGCTTGATTTTGAAGAAGTTGATTGAAAAGCTTGCCTATCTTTAGAAGACAAATTGATTTTTTTTTTCCCCCAATCTATGGCTAATTAGTCTTAATTTGGGTAGCCGAATGATGTTGAACATAATCCATGACCATTTTGTTTTTGGAATTGCTATAACAAACTAGGATAATCATGGGGAAACAGAGACATCAAGAGGGAAGAGCAAGTCAAGTATGACAGGTGGTCGAAGAAGAAAACGTAGGAAAACAATATTTGCAAAAGAGAATGAAGACCCTGCACAGAGAAAAGCTTTAAAATTGCAGGTTGCCAGTGAAGAAGATCAAACAACGTAGCACAGTTCCAAAATATCGCTGAGGATTCTGGGACTAAGCATGAAAACACACAAATGTTTCACCTGCAGAACGACGCAAAGACACATGCTTTTATTCAGATTTGCTCGATATCTCCAACGATTGGACTGCCTACGAGAGCTTGTTTTGTGATTATTTTGATTAGTAATATTGAATGATTCCGAGTGAAGTAACAGTTAGAGCTGAAGTTCTTTCCTCCATAATTGGTCATAATTAACTTGATACAATGGAAGAATGGTAATGAGCTGCGAAGATGAAGAGAAGTGGATCTGAACAGAGAGAGTTATGTAATATTAATTCAGGTGCATTCTTACTCGGAAAGAGAATGAAATACTTTTGCATAACACAGATGAGTCATGCTTTAATTTTGGGATGAAGTTCTAGCCCATAAGTTCATGAGTCCACGAAGCTTAAAACAGGAGTATCAAAAAAGCATCTTCATGTGTAAAGTTAGAAGCCTTTTATATACCTTCAAGGAATTAGATCAGATATCCCAGATGTAATTTTAAAGTCTAGCATCTTATTGTAATGACTAATAATTAATGTCATTATTGAGGCTTTTTTATTCTTATTCATGTGAGCAGGTCAAGCCCACCGCCAGTTCTCATTTGGAAGGAGCCGAGACAAGTACCTAACGAAATTAAAAAAAATATACCAAAACTGTGTTTCATTTTCTTTTAGTTTTTCTGGCCAAAAACACACTCATCCAGGTGCTTGCTGCCTGTTTCGCACGTCTTTCATATTTTTAACATGTCAGAACATGCGCAAGCACCCTTAAGATGCCGGATCTCACGAGCCTTACAAGAGAAGAAATTTTAAAGAATATTAGAAGAAATATAAGAAAAAACTTGATCTCAAAGTCTCAGTATTGGCAATTTATGAATCTGTAATGAAATCTGCCGTTGAATCTGCAAGTTCTTAACACCTCAACTTGTTTATCACACTACAGCCAACAGCAGCCTAAGTGGACCTAGCATTAAAATTGTAAACACATGATCTCCACTATTAACGCCATAATCAATCAACTATATATATATATATATGGCTATTTGCATGGATATTCTGCTTTTTCAATTGGCTATCTGTCTGGAAATTGTTTCTAATTAAGAAGTTTATGTCTATCACAATTTACTCAAAACAGAAAACAATCTAGCTTCAATGTTTAAAACATAATGGTGACGTGGTGAACAAGACAAGGGAATAATACCTGAAAGTTGAAACACGGTGTATAAATAGCTGAGGTTTCAGGACGAATCCAAAAACACGAGCCTGTCCTCCAACATTACCGTACATTTTCCCAGCTCAAACGATCATATATACTATCAATAATCAATGGCTGCCAGTTCATTTTTCCTTAATCGACACCTCAAACTCAGCTTCTGTGTGTTCCTGTTATGTCTCAGTGGAACAGCTGTTGCTCAGTTATCCTCCACATATTACTTACTTTCATGTCCTCTTGCTCTTTCTGTCATTGAAGCCGAAGTAGTCACTGCTGTGTCCAGTGAGCCTCGCATGGGTGCTTCCTTGCTCCGTCTCCATTTCCACGACTGCTTCGTCCAAGCAAGTTTGCCTTTCATTATTATATTCACCCCATCTCATAATTAATTATAATTTCTCGCCTATACTGAAAATTTAGTTCCGTACTATTGTGCAACACCGTAACCGTGCATTATTTCCAGGGTATTAAAACTGAACAAGTCTTGGAATCGGAGGATTATTAGTTGATAGTCTTAATATTATTATTTAGCAAAGTGTATACATGGGTGTCGACTTGTGTATATGTGACTGATGTGTTTTGACATATATAGGGATGTGACGCGTCAGTATTATTGGACGACACAGCAAATTTCACGGGTGAAAAAACAGCATTTCCCAACAATAATTCTCTGAGGGGATTTGATGTTATAGACAGCATAAAATATAAACTAGAGCAATTGTGTCCCGGAGTCGTCTCATGTGCTGACATTCTGGCGGTTGCTGCGAGGGACTCTGTTTATGCAGTAAGTAGTGATTTGATTTGATTTAATGGTTCTCTTCATATTAAGCGAATAAGACTCTCATGTCAGTGTCATGCATAAATGAATTGGAAACGTGTCAGCTGGGTGGACCTCACTGGGAAGTGAGATTGGGAAGAAAAGACTCGACCAACGCAAGTTTTAGTGATGCTAATAAGGATTTACCAGCACCCTTCCTCAATCTCAGTAGCCTCATCACTGCTTTCGCCAACAAGGGCTTCTCTCAGCAAGAGATGGTTGCTTTGTCTGGTACGTACGTAACACTCTAGTTTCACATACAATTAATTGCTACGTACTAGCTATATATGGGTTAATTATATTAACCAAGAGGGATTTTGGATGAATATTGTTGTCAGGGTCTCATACGATAGGGATGGCGGCGTGCAGGATGTTCAGGAACAGGATCTACAACGACACCAACATAGAGTCGTCGTTTCAAGCGTCGGAGCAAGCAGTGTGTCCGGCAGTAGGCGGAGACGGCAAACTAGCATTTTTCGACGCCACCAATAACGGAAACTCTTTCGATAACTTGTACTACCAAAACTTGGTGAATCAGAAGGGTCTGCTGCACTCGGACCAAGAGCTCTTCAATGGAGGCGCCACAGACTCTCTTGTTCAAGATTATGCCCGGGATTCTTCTCTTTTCTTCCACGACTTTGCTGATGCCATGATTAAAATGAGTGAGCTCACTCCTCTCACTGCTCCAAATGGTCAAGTTAGGACTGATTGCAGAAAAATCAATTGACTTCTATAATATAACCTAATTCCCCCTCGCATGCGCGCGCGCGCGCACACAAATATATAGTTGTCGGAAACTCTACTTATAATAATTGTGACCCATCTATTTATATGTAAGTTCCATCAAGTACGTCGTCAGTGTTGAATTAACAAGGACTGTTTGAGAATAATGTTGGGCGCTTTGCTATATATCATGTGGTCAACTTTTGTCAAAAGTTCACCAATTCTAGCAGGTGAATTCTTGTATTCTTCCTCATTTAAACCTAATATTTGGTCATATATACATGATATCAGAATTTCCCTAATCCAAGATCAAAGTTTACAACCTCAAGTTTGGGTTGGCGTAGAGGGCAAACTTCGAAAGAGGATGAACTAAGCAGTCAACAGGCAAATGGGGCTTTCAATCCGATCATGGTTTTGTGGGCCATCTGCTATATAGTCATGCAGGCTTATGAATAATTGATGCCAACTTGACGAAGAAGGCATGCACAGTTCAACTAAAATTGTCAGTCCGGAACCAAACATATATAGGGTCGTCGTTTAAAGCGTCGGTGAATGTGTCCGGCCGTAGGCCGCGGAGACGACAACCTGTCCCCTTTAGACGCCTGTTTTAATAACTCATATAATCTTGAACGACTTGATGAAGCTTCAGAAGCTAATCAAAATAATTTCTCAAACGAGTTAAAAATCTAATTTTTGGATATTCTAATTACATTTACAGTAGATAAACTAAATGTCATAAAAATTTCCAAAAGTGTTTTTTAATTTGCTGAACAAATTAAAAGTGATTTCTCATGAAAGTACTGGAACAAATTATTTACGGCCTAAATCTTCTTTTTCACATTTTTTTGGTAGGTATAGGTATCCTCCTATTAGAATAATCATATTCAATGCACTATTGAGTACTAAATATGAGCACTTCTCTCGGTGATAATTTAAACATTGATTTACCATGTTATAGATACTAACTCCTTTCATTAGATCTAATCTGCATTGATTCTTTCTTCACAATTTATATCCTATAGATTAGTGTACAATGCAAAAAATCTAGACTTCAACATATTCGTATGACTATTATATTATTGCTAGTTGCGAGAAATGTCATTGAAATAATTGAGAGAAATATATATAATTTGTTCAAGTTGGTGGAAGAGTCTGTTTTGACAAGATTTCAAGTCGTGTTGTTACAGAAAGTAACCTGTAGTTCCTGAATTCCGTTTGGGGAATATTATCATTGCTGATGATTAATTACTCGCAGGGAATCTCTTGGCCCTCGTATATTTCATCATTCGCGCCGATCTCCCCGTCACGTTCGTACGTTTAATTTGTTTCTACCTTATATCTCATGTCTGCCTGAGCACATGCTCTCCTATGGTCAACTTTCGTCATTTCTACATTCGAATATGATTCTGCATCATATATCTCTCCGTTCCTCATTAAACCTCCGAATTTCACCCTGACTGTCGATGCACCATCGAGTTTGTGTTTTTATTAATCAAGTTGTGTCATTTAATATAAAGACATGAAAAGTTGATCAAGGTGTTGTTTGGTAACATTGAAAAGTGTTTCTCAAAAGTATTTTTTCTCAAAACAAGACAAACTCCTCCACATATTTACTTCGTAAACTGTAAAAGTATTTTTAAAATCATAGTTTGGTTTCTATTTAAACACCTCTTAAAAATTCAGTGGAAGAGGATGAACCGTGTACTCAAAAACAGCCAACACACGGCACAGTTGGGTCTATTTTGAATGATGAGTTACGTTTCGGCCATGCTTAAGCCCACACCAGCCCAGATCACATGAATATAATTAATATCAACTTTGACCATGTTTGTTTTTTTTATATGGAAGCAAAAAGAGCAATCAAACGATTGAATTCCCGAATATATCTAATGCCATACATTAGAAAATAAGGAGTCAGTGAAGAGGAAAAGGGTGGGAAGGTCAAGTCCAAAGAGACATGAATTATGTATCTCTAGATGGGAACCGCAACCCTCATCTCCTCTTTTTTGTTTCTCTCATGAAATATTTCTAATATTATATACGAATCTTGAGTGAGTCTCGACAGAGTAAAAAATGTTGTGGAATATTCTGAAAGTTAGCAAGGGAATCAGAGACAGGAATATCCCATAAAGATGGATATAAGGCATATGTTTGAAATTCGAAAAGCCATTGGCTTTAAAGGAGAGAAGGTAGTTTGAGCACATGGTGCGGATTTGTGGTGGGATCATCATTTTGTCTTGAGAAAAGGATGTGGTGAAATAGCCATTTTTTGTTGCATTGCATAGCCATAGCTCGTGACACATAATGTTGAAAAAGCTTGATCAAGAAAAGCAAAATTCAAGGATGATCAAGTCATCATATATATAATGTGCATGCATGTGTAACAGATTTAAAAAGTTTGTCACCACTCACCAATATTTGTATCCATGGAGATGACAGAGATCATTATTTGCCCAAGGGAAGATGTATATATAGTAAAAAAA
>NW_021637274.1:0-35665 GCF_004799145.2 Neltuma alba
CAGTCTCTGTGCAAGCTCCTCATAAAACTCTGAGAGGACAGGTAACATGAAGAGACATTAGTTGGGGAAATATCTTTTTTTGGGCTTTAAATTGAAACCAGAAAAAAAAAAAAAGATTACTCAATAAATAAAGTTAAGAAAAAATAGTCCCATGTCCGCTTTTGACACATTAGAAGCTGATGCCATATGGCAAAGCACTTCAAATAATATCCAGATTTTTTTACTTAGTTCCATGGCAAGCCCGCAACATCCATCTAAGTGTCTATGCCTTTTCATTTAATAGACAAGGTATGCATTACCTGAAGCTGGAAAACATCATGATAGAAGGATCTCATGGTGTTATTGCCAAGAATATCCTTCCTGAAATTTAAGGCATAAAAAAGGATCAATTTTTATTTTGCTTGTCGGTGAAACATACAACAAGTAGATGCATAGTAGTGAATCTGTTCAAAAAGGGCTTCAAATATAGCTCAATGCAATTGAAATCTTCTAGTTACAGACTCAATCCTAAAGAATTGTCAACCTTGGAATGCACTGTGTAACAATGAAAGTATTTTGGGAAACTTAAGTTCAATAACAATCAGAAAAGGTTATGGCAGGAAAAGACAACGATATGTAAATGAAAACATACTCATCAAGGAAGAAGCTCGCATCAGCAAGACACTTTACAGTTGCTTCCTTTGGAAGAAGTCCTCGAAAGGCATCACAATGTATTAGAGTTGCCAATCCTCCAGCAGAGCATCCTGAAAGCAGAGCCTGCATGAGTAACCCGCCTATCATCACATTTGCAGATCTAAGTTCACCAGTATAAGGAAACAAAAATATAATTAGATAAACATAAATTGCATGAAAAGAAAGCATATTCTGCGTACTACCTTCCATCTATCACTTACGTCCACTAAGGATTTGCTTCACTTACAGCTAGTCAATAAAATCTAAATAATCCCACAATTTCTTTCACTCTAGGTTATATTGATTCGGCTTTCATTTACAATCTATGTATAATGCCATTCTTGGCAAATCAACTAGTCAATTGTAAGAAGGAAAAAATTAATGGCATAATTAACCCACTGGACTAGTTACATCAATACTCAAGAATCATGTTTGTAATGCCACTCGCCAAGTCAATCAACAAAGAATTTCCTACAAAAATAAAAGCAATTGAAAACAATGATAGCTTTACTGGGTTCATAATCTACAATGGCACAAGGATTAAGGACAAAATGACTTTATATTTATATCAGCTCGTCAGGATTTTGATGAGCATTAAAAGAAGTACCCATCTTAGTTCAGATATTCTATTAATATAACCTGCGGATGTGATAAAATTTAAACAGAGAGCCGGATATCTTTTTACAAGTGTACAATACTTTAGTTGGTCAAAATTCCACCAAACTTTAGAGAGTAAGGAATGAGAGATATATGTTAGAAAGGCGTGGAAGAATAACCTCTTTGGCTTCAGACAGGCCAATTGACAAGAGTTCATCGATAAGTGCTTCCCATATGAGCTGACCTCTGAAGAATAATTTATTTCCTTTCTGAAGTAACAGAACAAAAACAAGAAAGAAATGTCAAGAGGAACTTCTTATATAGACACACAAGTCATGGAGCTATGGAAAACCCGTTGCAAATAATTAAGAAACTCTCGGTAAGTCAATGCTGCACAAGTGGAAGCGAGACCAACCTTAATCTCGTTTTCTGGATGACCAGCGAGGGACGCACCATCACAATAACGTATCTTAACCTTGTTCCAGCTAAAGAAATCTGAGTAAGTTTGAAACCAAGCTAAGTAACACCGTTCACTGAATATTCACGTCCAACCAACTAAAACTACTTCCACTGCAGCACAGCTAAATATGTACATTTTGTAAAATGTTTATGATGATTTATGAAGTTTGATTTGGAGCAGTGATTTAATCACAGGATATTTGGTACCAACAAGATTAAAGTTCCAAATCATAGTGTTAAAGGGATTTATCTCAGAGTTAGCAGCATTACACGGCCGGGTATAGAAGTTGCAGTTTGTAACTAAAAGAAACCAAACCAATATGGTACGTTAGCAATGGCCAATAAGGTAGCTACATAAGATGCAGAGGCTACACCAGGATTCTGCGCAGGGTCAGAGCTTAAGATTCCCGAGAAACGAATTTGTCTATCCATATATTTTGAGGATCCCAAAGCAGTCATTTTTCGCTGAGAACACGAAGACATCGTATTACACCAACCTCCTCCCTACATCCAAACACAGAGTTGTAATAAAGCAGTTCAAGTGATCTTTTTTTCCTTTTCATTTTCTTTGAGCTTTTCATAAAGCTTTACGTAAGCAAAAGAACCTCAATGTGAAGTAGCCAATTGTTAGAGCCGGATCCAAACCCCTTTTGGAAATGGTATCCCGGCAAGCTCCCATCCAAGCAAACTACGCAAACAGGCTCAAATTATACAATAAAGTAATAGACTTTACTCTTGAGCGTTGTTTTTGATTATTTAGAGATGAAGTGAGATTGAGTTCACATACAAGCGCCTCTATCTTTAGCATTTCGAAGAAGGGTCAGATCGACGAGATCATCATTTTGGCTTAGACCGAACGAGGGGTTGGTTACGGAACCATTCACCCTTCGCCGGGAATCTGAGATGAGAGAAAGTGCAAAGACGACAGTGAGAGTGAAGCCAACAGCGGCTATTGCCCAGTCCTTCTTGGCCCACTTGCGCCACCGTAGTAGAGCGCGAAGATGAGGATTAGCCATGAAAGAAGCCAAGAACCACGATTCGCGCTCAGCGAAGGAGGGGGAAAAAGAGGAACGAGCGTGGAACCAACAGGCAAGCGGCCGGGCCGCCGCTTGGTTGGCTTCAAAACCAGAGGACGTCGTTGACTTTTCCCCAGTGAATTCACTTGCAAGAAGGAAAACTCAACGATAAAAGAAGCCCATTTCTCAGAGAAACTAGATAGGCAGGGGAAATAAATATTAATAAACTCGTTCGTGCATCAGAAGCTGATGCAGTTGTTACTTAACATCCATATCTGTCGCACATTAGTTCTACCCTCGTTATATCAATAAACTCCATTGTCCAAATAAATAAATACTCCGTGGGCTTTAAAATGAATAATTATCTTCTGGGAAAAAATAATTATATTGAAATTTTAAAAAATGATCGTAAATTTTTTATATTCAATATGAAATGTAGGTTTATACAATTTATACACAACGAACAATGCAAGTTATTTCTTAAATTTTATTTATATAATATATGAAATCAATATTTAATTTCTTAAAAAAATTATGATTAGATTTTGATGATTTGATGTAATACTAGGAGTAATAATGTTTCAAAATAGATAACTTAAATTTTTTTTTTTGAAATTTTCCAATACGTGAAAACGAAAAAAATATGATTTTGTTTTTGTTTTTGTTTTTGTTTTGGTTTATGAGCTTTTCTTCATCTAGGGTCTGGCAGGCTAGCACTTTTAGAATTTAAATGGGCTTACTTGTCTTATCCGGCCTAACCCATCTTTTAAAAAGAGAGAGTAATGGCAAAAGAAAAAAATTTGTACTTTATATCCCAAAAAAAAATAGTGGTCTCTTCTCTATTTTGGTGGTTATTATGGTGATATATGGCAATATTAATTTTATTAAAAACCTTGGCGATGACTAAGGAATTTGGTCTCTTCGCCATTAATATCACTATAATTGATAATAATATCAATATATATGTATAATTCATCACAAAAATATGTGATTTAAATTCATCAATTGCATATTCTATTTTTAAAATTTTATGTAACGTAAAAGTATAGAGTATATGAATACTCATAACAGGGGAACTTGGGAGGGGATCCCACTGTCTCTGTAATTTTCCTTCCTTTGTTTTTCAAAATGTACTCCTGCATTTAAAATTTAGATTAATCTCTCCTATTTTTTTAATCGATCTGAATTTAATTTTATTTATTCGATGGTGCGTGTAGAAGGAAATAAAGTGTGTCAAAAAAAAAAACAAAGAAGGAAATAAACGAAACAATAATTTAATATACTTGTAAAATACTCCCTCTAGTGTCTAGTCCTTATCCTTATTATAACTATAAGGCATCAACTAATAAGTATTCTTGATCCTTTTTATAAGACATTTGCTTAGTTTCAAGGAGCATTAAACATTCAGGGCCAAAAAGTAGCATTGAATTTTTTTTGTCATCTATGCCCATACTTAATAAGAATAGTTAGAGAATAAAAATTAACATGATGTTAGAATTTAGTATAGTTATTAAGGATAATACTAAAATCACTTAAATTTTATAATAAATTTAATGCTTTTGACTGTCTTTATTGGTATGAATGAATTAATTAGAAATGATTTATAACAGGAATAAGAGAGAGTGTGGATTCATGTTGATCCAAATATATAGAATCACATTTTCATTTTCTTTTACGGCCTTCTTTTTCTAATAGATAAATACATGAATATATGAGCATTTATTTTTTTTAATGGAATGTATGAGCATTTAGTGAATAAGCCTTTCAACATGTAGCATTAATTGCGTTTAATTGGAGAGAATTGCCTCCATTGATTGCATTTAATTAGAGGGAATCGCGTCCATTGATTGGAAGGAGGTACGTAGCAGCAATCTAGAGGTTCAGGTTTGTATATAATTTTTAATCTCTCAAATTTGTTCTTATCTTAGTTCTAATCCTTCAAATTTTAAATTATAAACTTTGGTTTTTCAAGTTTATGTTCATTTAAAACATTAGTCCATATAATTTAATAAAAATCTGGACTATTTTGTCTTTTGAATAACTAAAATCTATAGTTTAAAACTTGAGAAACCACCAAAATCAAAATAAAGATAAATTAGAGAGATCAAAGATTATATTAATCTTAACATAAAATTATAAACTGAATTCCTTTGCCAGACAATATGCTTGTTGCTTGCTACTTCCTCTAAAATTAATTCATCTGAATTTCATTCACATCACCCCAACATAGCAAAAATATATATAGTCACTTTTTATTTATAAATACTCTGCAAATTCTAATGCAAAAGCAGCCATACTAAAATTGGCCCCAAAAAAAAATGAAGATTCAAACATGAGATTAAATAACAATAATGGTGATGGTGGTGGTGATAAAAGGCTTATTATTATGAGAAAATACATGGCAATTTGCCCTAAAAGAGCAACATAATTTATCGAAACAAATGATAATTAAGATATTTATCCCCTAGTTTTATTCTTTTTCTTCATAGATGTAACACGTAGTATTAATGAAAGCTATATTGCCCTATTTAATTTGTCGGGAAACAAATAAGAAAATAATGAAAACATATTTAGAAAAACAAAAACACAAAGTAAACATGTTTTATGGCAGTATATATTAAAAAAAAAATTTTTACTCTCTCCCGCACTCTCTCACTATTTTATGGGTATGTATAATTTTCTTTCTCACTCCTTTATTACCCAAGGCATATTTGAGAGTCTATCTTGTTTCTCTGGATCTAGATTCTAGCAACCAAACAGGTCTCGCTTTAGTCTTCAATTCATCTTGCTCTGGCGGATCATTTGCATAAAGCAATGTCAAATCGATCAATGGAGGGAGCTGGATCTCAAAATTCTAAGAAAAATCAGGAAGTTACTAGGTGGGAGACAGTGAAACCCACAGATTATGAACATTTTGAACTCCATAGTAAACTAATTGATACTCTTACTCTAACAGTGAATGTAAGTGAACCCCACCTTTCAATCTGATTTCTTTGTTAGTAGTGAAATGATTGCCCAAATTGATGACTTACAATCGATTTGATCATGATTTTTTTGTTATTTTATCTGTTTTATTGACTAACCTCTTTCTTGGTTGCAATAATTTGATCGATTTGAATAGAGGAATGTTTTGTTTGTTTTATCGACCGGTCCCTTTCTTGGCTACAAGAACTTGATCGTGTCGAATAAAGGAATGTAATTTGTGGTTCTAGGCCCCTCCTATTTTTCTTCTATTATTTAAAAAAATCTTTTTTTAGTAGGGCAGTAATTTCCCTGACCTCAATGAAATAATCATTGAAATGAACAAGAACGGATGATAGATTCTGGTAGAAAGTTAATAAATTTCATTACTGACTCGTCTTGGAGGCTGTAATGCTAATCTGATGATTTCATTGTAGCCCTGGATGGACTTAGTGTGGTTGCTAAAGGGTTGGGATGTGAAACTCCAAAGTTGCCCTAACCTTGACCATATCTTTTTGTAATTTTTAGTAGTTCTACTCATCTATCATCTCCGTAATTCTTCTGTTTTTATCTTAATTACTAGAATGTAAGCTTTTGCAAAACATGACTGTGCTTTGCATTCTTTTCAAAAAACATGAAAATATTTTGATGCACTTTTTTGTGTCGCGATTTGTGATATAGGCAAAGGTTGATCAAATAAAAAAATACGCGCTACTGCAGCAGCAAGGATTAAGTTTAGAGAATGATATGGCTTTGGTGGGCGATCCTTCCCCCACTGACACAACAGTAAGTTCATTACAACCGTCTGTCTGAATTGTATTGTCTGCTCATTCTTGACTACGTCTTGACCCTAAATTCAAATTGTCAGGAGGAATCACCTGCGTTTGATAAGAGTCAAATGGTAACGAGTGTTGTGATTGGGGACATAGCCGTCAGCTTTGAGTGTCCTCAACTGTTCACAGAAAACAACGTAGATATGGACCTTGCTGCTTCATGTTATCGTGATTTCTTGGTACGATAATCCTGTAATAACATATAAAGTGCTGTTCAATATTTCTTGTTCTTGGTTTTCATGTTATTATTTGTATATAATTAATGGGCGAATGGATCAGGGACATATACCAATTGCCAATGAAGATAGGATTAAGTTGTCCAAGTGTACTGCCCATTTGGCAATCAAAATGAGGATAGAAAAATCATGACTGTATTGGAATTGGACATCTGCGTACATGTGTGTGTGAAGTTTATGCATTTCTGTATATATTGTACAGGCTACATTTGATGTAAAAACGTTGTGGGTGGATGTGTACCACAACACACACAAGAGACTAACGCATTTTCAAAACCGCAGGAGCGAGATGGGGTGGTGAATTCAATGAAACCGCTTCAGTTTTCTTTCAGAGAAAGGTTGCAAAATTGGAACATCCAGTGCAGAATGCGCCCACATGGGAGACTCGACATGGTAATACATATGGCTGATATTTTGATCATTCCCAAGAACTTACATAGTTACAACGAAACATATGACTTTGGATGCAATACTCTATTATTGTGTTTCTTTTGTGGGGCGGAAAACCGAGACATGATATCTAATTAAGACTATATACCTACTTGTGTGACTACGTAGAATTTGTATCTTGAAACATTTCATTCTTGTTTCGAATGCATCGATCCATATGAAGACATTAAACACAGCGTGCGTTGAACAAAGTAGAGAATTGATTAAAATGTAATATTTGATGCAGTTTTATCGATACCCAAGAGGAAGGAGATCGTTTCGATCTGTCAATGAAGTCATCGACTTTATATTATATGAGATTTGCCCGGATACACATAAACAAGTTCAGGTGATCAATTGACTTATTCCTTCACTCTTATAATAGCTTAGTGTCAGTATAGATTACGTACACACACAGATATTCATAATTCCCATTTCAGAGTTGTGTAATATAGTCGTAGATAGATATGGGAATGCAGTTTAGTTCCGCGCAGAATTTAAAGCCAAATTGGCTTGAGATGTGAAGTTCACATGTAATAATAATTGTCTAACCAAATAGTATAATCTTGCATATTGTTACATTTATTTAACATTGACTTTAAGAGCAGGCTGGAATGAACTCCCTTAATCTATATATAGCCAATACTATTGATTAATTCGCATTTAAAAGCCATAATGAAGTTTTATTCTCAATTACTTTTGCTAGCTGAAGGATATGTCCAACTTAATTATCAGTTTATTCATTCATATGTAAAATCTCTTGAATGTTTGTGTTTTAAAGGACAAGATTAATACAAGTAATATGGTGTTAGTTGATAGAAGAGAAGTTATTAATTATTGGATTGATTTGTTTGGCAAATAACTATTAATTTTGAATCAGGCCAACAACGAAGGAGAAGCAGCAGCAGAGAAAACAAAGAAGAGAAGAAGGTCCTCAATTTACAGAGGCGGGAGAAGAAGGAAGAAACACAGAAAAACAAAAGGAAAAACAGAACAGAAAGCTAATGAGGAAAAAGCCACCACTCAAGAAGCCGATGGTCAGGATGCCCAGAAGGAACAAAACACAAACCCTAGCTCGCCCCCAGAACCACAAAAACAGGCCGCTCCCAATACTGATTTGCTCAACATATCTGACGATCTCAATGCGTATGAGAACCTGTTTGATAAGTATTTTGATGAGTTTTAATCACCATTGATGCTTTGTGATAATCCATGGATTAACTGATCTCCTTCACATTTCAAATTATCAAGCTTACTATGTTATATATGAACTTACGCTGTTAATTTAATTTATGCCTTCTCAATTCTCTCCTTTAATTTTGGGGTTGGAATTATTAATCGATGACAGAATGATAAAATACAATAGAATCCTACATGCGTATATACATGTTGTTATCTCCTTATATTTTGATAACGAAAATCCAAGATGATGCGAAACTATTGAGATGATAGAAAGTTTCTCTTGTGCACGCGTGTGATGAGGTCGAAATATTAAGGAATAAAGCAAACTTGAAGCGTCGTCAAAGCTTTAAAATCAGTTCATTATTACAGCTTAAAATCACACACATAGGAGCAGAAATAATAACAAATAATTTAAGATTCATAAATTAAAAAATACGACGAGCTCCTATTTCAAGCCTCCAAAAGGCCACGGTTAGTAA
Source organism: Neltuma alba (assembly GCF_004799145.2). Taxonomy (NCBI): domain Eukaryota; kingdom Viridiplantae; phylum Streptophyta; class Magnoliopsida; order Fabales; family Fabaceae; genus Neltuma; species Neltuma alba. Next base: position 8,865 of record NW_021637274.1, read on the forward strand.
TTGGCGTAACAGTAAATAACTCTCACTGGTCACAAGTTCAATTTTAATTATATTCAATGGGAACAATCCTGCTCCATAACAAACAATTAATAGCTCCGGTCCTTAATATAAGACCCTGTTTGACTTTTATTTTAGTCCTAAATATAAAACCCCAATTCACTTTCAGCTTGTTTGGCACAGCATTTCAAGGCCAATAAGCAGATTATAAGCCAGAAAAAGCTCGATTGCAAATTTTGATGCTGTGGAGCGATTGGGCAATTTGGCTTTTGTATGAAAAACAACAATAAGCTATAAGCTAAAATTGACAGCTTATGTGCCCGTTTGGATTAGCGGTGAACAATTATGATTTTAGATAATCGTGAATTTTATAAGTGATACTGGCTCTAAGTGACACTAGTTAATCGTGATTTCTGTTTGGATTTTTTTTAGTAAGTGATTTTAAAAATTGTGATTATGTTTGGTTTTTATTTATTAAAATCACTTATGGGTGTATAATTACTAAAAAGGACATGAAGTTAATAAAGTTGTTTACACTTTCATAATTATTATATTTAATAATAAATTATAATTTAATAAATGACATGAATATTTAAATATTATTTTTATTTTAAAAATTATTATTATTTAAAATCACTTACAAAATTTATGTGTAGTACAAATATTAAATAAAAGACCCCATATAAATAAGAGATGAATGAAAATATTAAAAAAAATTAATTAGCAATTTTAGTAACATAAATAAGGAAATTGAATGTTCAATCAAAATTATAACTAAGAAATTTAACAATGCTCCTCGAATCAGAATATTACCTGAATATTTGATTCCGTTGTTTTAATCATATGTAATCCGTTATCTGATTTTTTTAAAAATGTCTTTTAGATAAAATTAAAAGAAAAATGGTTTCATATTGTATGTTTTTTGAAAAAAATTAAAATAATTACCATTAGAATGAGGGGTAGATTGGAGAAAATTTCGTTACTGAAGATTCATCGGGATTTTTCAAACGCATAAACTACTTCTTGTTACTTATCCTAAAAGTACGGTGGAAGGTTAAAATCACGATTCATCAAGATTTTATAAAAATTATCCAAACACCCTAAACATGCTTTATAAGTACTTATTTAAATTCAAACGGACTTATTTGAGATCCTACCGCTTAACCAAACAGGCTCTATGACTTATAGCTTACGACTTATAGCTTTTGAAATATGGAGAGAGAAAAAGTTAGAAAATTTATTACCTCTTTTGGTTTTATTATAAGCCTCAAATAACTAATTTGTAGATAATAAAAAATCAGTTAAAATTAGTTGAAAGTAATGAATAAGTTAGAAATATACTTTTATTTTTAAATATGCTCCTAAAAAATACTTTTATTTTTTCATGTTTCACTTTATATTAAAAATATTTTTTATGACTTCTTCATATTAAATTATTTTAATTTCATTGTATTATGTAAAATTATTTTTTTAATCATGTTTTATTATTTATTAAAACTCATATCTATTTTAGTCATTTTACAACCAAACTTACTTATACTCAACCATAATCCAAACAATCTTTTACCAATATCACTTTTGCAAACTAGCTTTTTTGAACTCTAATTCAAATACAATTCAGTTTATCCAATTTAGTTTTTACCCAATTTCACTTCTCCATAAGCTACTTTTTCAATAAGCTACTTTTCCAATGCTAATCCAAATGGACCCTTTGTCTCTTCATACTCCTCCGGCCCTTAATATATGACCCAATTCTTGAGTTAATTTTGGTCCTAAATACAAGACCCATTTCTTATATTTATCAATTTTCTCTAAATTACTCCTATGGATACTCCCTCAACCATAATCAAGTAGAAGAGGGAGAGAGGGTATTAAGAAAGATGATTATGGTGTTTTAGGAAAAATATGTCACTTTTCTTATAATTAACTAACTTATCTAACTTTTTTAATCTAATTAAATTAGTTAAATGGGTCTTATATTAAGGACCGGAGGAGTAGAGTATACTATACATTTTTCCAAAGTAACCCTTCTAATAATAATAGTTCTAGTTAATACACTTGATTAGCAAGAATATTTTAGGAAAGACGACACCTATTTAGGACAAATAACTAACTCAACTTACTTTTTAATCTCCTCAAATAGTCAATTGGCTCTTATAATTAGGATCGGAGATAGTATTTTTTCAATCTTAGAGAATTAAATTTTTATTAGGAAAAATTTAAAACTTCAGGCATAAACAATTAAAGGACATTTACTAATTGCTGGTTTTCCCCCCACAGAATTAAAATGAGGTTTTTGTTTACCGCAGAGGTTATTGCTTGTAATAATTATATAATCTTTAAAAGTTCACTTTCATTTGCAGTTCATATCATCATCTAAAATATCATAAATTTTGCTTTAGCTAGCTCAGCTCCTAAATTATTGAATTAAATTTTTGAAGATAGTCACCAGTTTGATCACAATTGTAGTATGATCATATAACAATTCAAAGCTCGCAACTCAACACAAACTTTACGGATCTCATCTTTCTCCAACGTCGATTACCATTCACTGAGCAAATCTAGTCTCGTTAGCTTTTGAGAATTCAGGTTAAGATTTGCGCTGGCTGGAAATGGATCTAACTAGGAGCCTATACCAGGTAAGAATTTACTATGCAGCTGGTAATGATCAACAAAACAAGGTTAATTTTATTTTATTAATCATTTGCCCATGCATATCAATTCCTATTATTATTTAATTCAATCATCATTCAAAAATTATTTTTGTTTTGATTTAAGTTCCTATATTTGTCAAACACAAATTTTATACATCCATTATTACTTTTCTACTAGTGAAAATGAAATTTGAAAGGGGGATATCGGACCGAAAAAAAAAGCTAAGGGAGGAAAAAATACTTTTCAATCTATGATAATAAATATATGTGATGGTATATCTTTTTCTTTTAATTGTTGGCTGATGATAAAACAATCTGGCCGTTTACAAAGTAATTAAACGTGTTTTCTTATACGTCATATATATTTTTAAAAAAAAATGAATCGCACTACTTCATTGTTAAAATAATGTTACATTATTTCTTTTTTTTTTTGTGTTATAAAGTACTTACCAATGAATAAATCTATGATTTGAGTTGAAAATATCATGCCTCTGAAAAAAAATTACAATGAGTATATTGTTAAATTTAAAGTTAAATTCTTGCGATATATATGAAATAGAAGGAGGATTTTACAAAGGCAATTATTTCAATGGCTTGATTTTGAAGAAGTTGATTGAAAAGCTTGCCTATCTTTAGAAGACAAATTGATTTTTTTTTTCCCCCAATCTATGGCTAATTAGTCTTAATTTGGGTAGCCGAATGATGTTGAACATAATCCATGACCATTTTGTTTTTGGAATTGCTATAACAAACTAGGATAATCATGGGGAAACAGAGACATCAAGAGGGAAGAGCAAGTCAAGTATGACAGGTGGTCGAAGAAGAAAACGTAGGAAAACAATATTTGCAAAAGAGAATGAAGACCCTGCACAGAGAAAAGCTTTAAAATTGCAGGTTGCCAGTGAAGAAGATCAAACAAACGTAGCACAGTTCCAAAATATCGCTGAGGATTCTGGGACTAAGCATGAAAAACACACAAATGTTTCACCTGCAGAACGACGCAAAGACACATGCTTTTATTCAGATTTGCTCGATATCTCCAACGATTGGACTGCCTACGAGAGCTTGTTTTGTGATTATTTTGATTAGTAATATTGAATGATTCCGAGTGAAGTAACAGTTAGAGCTGAAGTTCTTTCCTCCATAATTGGTCATAATTAACTTGATACAATGGAAGAATGGTAATGAGCTGCGAAGATGAAGAGAAGTGGATCTGAACAGAGAGAGTTATGTAATATTAATTCAGGTGCATTCTTACTCGGAAAGAGAATGAAATACTTTTGCATAACACAGATGAGTCATGCTTTAATTTTGGGATGAAGTTCTAGCCCATAAGTTCATGAGTCCACGAAGCTTAAAACAGGAGTATCAAAAAGCATCTTCATGTGTAAAGTTAGAAGCCTTTTATATACCTTCAAGGAATTAGATCAGATATCCCAGATGTAATTTTAAAGTCTAGCATCTTATTGTAATGACTAATAATTAATGTCATTATTGAGGCTTTTTTATTCTTATTCATGTGAGCAGGTCAAGCCCACCGCCAGTTCTCATTTGGAAGGAGCCGAGACAAGTACCTAACGAAATTAAAAAAATATACCAAAACTGTGTTTCATTTTCTTTTAGTTTTTCTGGCCAAAAACACACTCATCCAGGTGCTTGCTGCCTGTTTCGCACGTCTTTCATATTTTTAACATGTCAGAACATGCGCAAGCACCCTTAAGATGCCGGATCTCACGAGCCTTACAAGAGAAGAAAATTTTAAAGAATATTAGAAGAAATATAAGAAAAAACTTGATCTCAAAGTCTCAGTATTGGCAATTTATGAATCTGTAATGAAATCTGCCGTTGAATCTGCAAGTTCTTAACACCTCAACTTGTTTATCACACTACAGCCAACAGCAGCCTAAGTGGACCTAGCATTAAAATTGTAAACACATGATCTCCACTATTAACGCCATAATCAATCAACTATATATATATATATATGGCTATTTGCATGGATATTCTGCTTTTTCAATTGGCTATCTGTCTGGAAATGTTTCTAATTAAGAAGTTTATGTCTATCACAATTTACTCAAAACAGAAAACAATCTAGCTTCAATGTTTAAAAAATAATGGTGACGTGGTGAACAAGACAAGGGAATAATACCTGAAAGTTGAAACACGGTGTATAAATAGCTGAGGTTTCAGGACGAATCCAAAAACACGAGCCTGTCCTCCAACATTACCGTACATTTTCCCAGCTCAAACGATCATATATACTATCAATAATCAATGGCTGCCAGTTCATTTTTCCTTAATCGACACCTCAAACTCAGCTTCTGTGTGTTCCTGTTATGTCTCAGTGGAACAGCTGTTGCTCAGTTATCCTCCACATATTACTTACTTTCATGTCCTCTTGCTCTTTCTGTCATTGAAGCCGAAGTAGTCACTGCTGTGTCCAGTGAGCCTCGCATGGGTGCTTCCTTGCTCCGTCTCCATTTCCACGACTGCTTCGTCCAAGCAAGTTTGCCTTTCATTATTATATTCACCCCATCTCATAATTAATTATAATTTCTCGCCTATACTGAAAATTTAGTTCCGTACTATTGTGCAACACCGTAACCGTGCATTATTTCCAGGGTATTAAAACTGAACAAGTCTTGGAATCGGAGGATTATTAGTTGATAGTCTTAATATTATTATTTAGCAAAGTGTATACATGGGTGTCGACTTGTGTATATGTGACTGATGTGTTTTGACATATATAGGGATGTGACGCGTCAGTATTATTGGACGACACAGCAAATTTCACGGGTGAAAAAACAGCATTTCCCAACAATAATTCTCTGAGGGGATTTGATGTTATAGACAGCATAAAATATAAACTAGAGCAATTGTGTCCCGGAGTCGTCTCATGTGCTGACATTCTGGCGGTTGCTGCGAGGGACTCTGTTTATGCAGTAAGTAGTGATTTGATTTGATTTAATGGTTCTCTTCATATTAAGCGAATAAGACTCTCATGTCAGTGTCATGCATAAATGAATTGGAAACGTGTCAGCTGGGTGGACCTCACTGGGAAGTGAGATTGGGAAGAAAAGACTCGACCAACGCAAGTTTTAGTGATGCTAATAAGGATTTACCAGCACCCTTCCTCAATCTCAGTAGCCTCATCACTGCTTTCGCCAACAAGGGCTTCTCTCAGCAAGAGATGGTTGCTTTGTCTGGTACGTACGTAACACTCTAGTTTCACATACAATTAATTGCTACGTACTAGCTATATATGGGTTAATTATATTAACCAAGAGGGATTTTGGATGAATATTGTTGTCAGGGTCTCATACGATAGGGATGGCGGCGTGCAGGATGTTCAGGAACAGGATCTACAACGACACCAACATAGAGTCGTCGTTTCAACGTCGGAGCAAGCAGTGTGTCCGGCGTAGGCGGAGACGGCAACCTAGCATTTTTCGACGCCACCAATAACGGAAACTCTTTCGATAACTTGTACTACCAAAACTTGGTGAATCAGAAGGGTCTGCTGCACTCCGACCAAGAGCTCTTCAATGGAGGCGCCACAGACTCTCTTGTTCAAGATTATGCCCGGGATTCTTCTCTTTTCTTCCACGACTTTGCTGATGCCATGATTAAAATGAGTGAGCTCACTCCTCTCACTGCTCCAAATGGTCAAGTTAGGACTGATTGCAGAAAAATCAATTGACTTCTATAATATAACCTAATTCCCCCTCGCATGCGCGCGCGCGCGCACACAAATATATATGTTGTCGGAAACTCTACTTATAATAATTGTGACCCATCTATTTATATGTAAGTTCCATCAAGTACGTCGTCAGTGTTGAATTAACAAGGACTGTTTGAGAATAATGTTGGGCGCTTTGCTATATATCATGTGGTCAACTTTTGTCAAAAGTTCACCAATTCTAGCAGGTGAATTCTTGTATTCTTCCTCATTTAAACCTAATATTTGGTCATATATACATGATATCAGAATTTCCCTAATCCAAGATCAAAGTTTACAACCTCAAGTTTGGGTTGGCGTAGAGGGCAAACTTCGAAAGAGGATGAACTAAGCAGTCAAACAGGCAAATGGGGCTTTCAATCCGATCATGGTTTTGTGGGCCATCTGCTATATAGTCATGCAGGCTTATGAATAATTGATGCCAACTTGACGAAGAAGGCATGCACAGTTCAACTAAAATTGTCAGTCCGGAACCAAACATATATAGGGTCGTCGTTTAAAGCGTCGGTGAATGTGTCCGGCCGTAGGCCGCGGAGACGACAACCTGTCCCCTTTAGACACCTGTTTTAATAACTCATATAATCTTGAACGACTTGATGAAGCTTCAGAAGCTAATCAAAATAATTTCTCAAACGAGTTAAAAATCTAATTTTTGGATATTCTAATTACATTTACAGTAGATAAACTAAATGTCATAAAAATTTCCAAAAGTGTTTTTTAATTTGCTGAACAAATTAAAAGTGATTCTCATGAAAGTACTGGAACAAATTATTTACGGCCTAAATCTTTTTTTTCACAATTTTTTTGGTAGGTATAGGTATCCTCCTATTAGAACAATCATATTCAATGCACTATTGAGTACTAAATATGAGCACTTCTCTCGGTGATAATTTAAACATTGATTTACCATGTTATAGATACTGACTCCTTTCATTAGATCTAACTGCATTGATTCTTTCTTCACAATTTATATCCTATAGATTAGTGTACAATGCAAAAAATCTAGACTTCAACATATTCGTATGACTATTATATTATTGCTAGTTGCGAGAAATGTCATTGAAATAATTGAGAGAAATATATATAATTTGTTCAAGTTGGTGGAAGAGTCTGTTTTGACAAGATTTCAAGTCGTGTTGTTACAGAAAGTACACCTGTAGTTCCTGAATTCCGTTTGGGAATATTATCATTGCTGATGATTAATTACTCGCAGGGAATCCTCTTGGCCCTCGTATATTTCATCATTCGCCCGATCTCTCCCCGTCACGTTCGTACGTTTAATTTGTTTCTACCTTATATCTCATGTCTGCCTGAGCACATGCTCTCCTATGGTCAACTTTCGTCATTTCCTACATTCGAATATGATTCTGCATCATATATCTCTCCGTTCCTCATTAAACCTCCGAATTTCACCCTGACTGTCGATGCACCATCGAGTTTGTGTTTTATTAATCAAGTTGTGTCATTTTAAATAAAGACATGAAAGTTGATCAAGGTGTTGTTTGGTAACATTGAAAAGTGTTTCTCAAAAGTATTTTTTCTCAAAACAAGACAAACTCCTCCACATATTTACTTCGTAAACTGTAAAAGTATTTTTAAAATCATGGTTTGGTTTCTATTTAAACACCTCTTAAAAATTCAGTGGAAGAGGATGAACCGTGTACTCAAAAACAGCCAACACACGGCACAGTTGGGTCTATTTTGAATGATGAGTTACGTTTCGGCCCATGCTTAAGCCCACACCAGCCCAGATCACATGAATATAATTAATATCAACTTTGACCATGTTTTTTTTTTTATATATGGAAGCAAAAAAAGCAATCAAACGATTGAATTCCCGAATATATCTAATGCCATACATTAGAAAATAAGGAGTCAGTGAAGAGGAAAAGGGTGGGAAGGTCAAGTCCAAAGAGACATGAATATGTATCTCTAGATGGGAACCGCACCCCTCATCTCCTCTCTTTTTGTTTCTCTCATGAAATATTTCTAATATTATATTACGAATCTTGAGTGAGTCTCGACAGAGTAAAAAATGTTGTGGAATATTCTGAAAGTTAGCAAGGGAATCAGAGACAGGAATATCCCATAAAGATGGATATAATGGCATATGTTTGAAATTCGAAAAGCCATTGGCTTTAAAGGAGAGAAGGTAGTTTGAGCACATGGTGCGGATTTGTGGTGGGATCATCATTTTGTCTTGAGAAAAGGATGTGGTGAAATTGCCATTTTTTGTTGCATTGCATAGCCATAGCTCGTGACACATAATGTTGAAAAAGCTTGATCAAGAAAAGCAAAATTCAAGGATGATCCAAGTCATCATATATATAATGTGCATGCATGTGTAACAGATTTAAAAAGTTTGTCACCACTCACCAATATTTGTATCCACGGAAGATGACAGAGATCAATTATTTGCCCAAGGAAGATGTATATATAGTAAAAAAAATTGAATAAAAACTCAACTTTGATTACCGATAGCGGTTCTCCAGTTTAATTAGATTATATATCTGTTGGGATATCACTGTTATCATGCTTTATCCAATTAATTTAATGGAGAGAACACACATAGGGTGATCTAATATATATAGGACTATACTACCTCCTATTCTAAATATAGGAGTTTTACTTTAGTTCTAAATAGAAGATTTCAATCTACTTTATCTATCAAATTTATAATTTTTTTAGAAGTATAGTATTGATTGCATATAATAAGAATGTCTTTATAAACGGGTGTTATAATTTATGCCCATAATTGAAAAGATATTCTACGAAAACCAACACACATTTTTTATAAATAATTAACTCAACTAACTTTTTTAGCATATGCAAATTACATATCTAACTTTTACATTAAAAATTAGAGAGTAGTTAAAAAAAAAAAGGATGATTCCTTTGGGGATTTACATATATATGATCTTATGGAACACATATGCCCAGTATTTTATTAGATGCAGATGACCACAACTGGTCCATATATGGAGAATAGATTTTTTTTTTTTCGCCTGAATATACGGAGGATAGGTGAAAGAAGAGGGTGAGAAGGAATAAGGAACATGATTGATTTGGTGACAATGGAGGCCGGCAGAATCATAAGGCTCAAATGCCTTAATTGCAATGATGCACATGGTACCCAAAGTCTTCCTATTCCCTAAAGCTAATTATTGTTTGTTGAAAACCATTTCCCTTACTGTTACCTTCCTCATCCTTCTTCAATCATACCTTGCAATTCCTAATCTGATCAGCTTCCTCCTCGCAGTCTGAAAACTTTTGGATAACAATTATTATAATAATTATAACATAATTAACGTAAAAAAGTAGTCAAACTCTTTCTTTATTATATTGAGCATAAATATCGATATCTTAATAATGGTACGCACTACGCACCATGCAGATGATATGCCTTTGTCATCAACTCCATTGCATTGATTTGAGCAAAATTTTAGCACAGCGTTTATAATTTTTTTTACCAAATTATCCCTAGTGAATACTGCACATATTACAGGGAGAGGGTTATTTCCAACATAAATTATTAAAGAGGATATTTTATGAAAACTAATACTACTTCCGGTTTTAATTATAAGAGCTAGTTGACTAATTTGATGAAATTAAAGAAAGAAGTTAAATCAGTTATTTGTAATGAATAGGTCGTATCTTTTCTAAAATATCCTTACTAATCAAATGTATTGGTTAGAACTATCATTGTTAGAAGGACTACTTGAAAAAAAATACATAAATATGATAGATAAAATGGATTGAAGTCTTCTATTTAGAACCAAAATAAAAGTCAAACAAGATCTTATATTAAAGACCAGATGTAGTATGTATTTTTACAAATAACTAAGTTAACTAAATTCATTAATCTCTACAAATTAATTATCTAGTTTGTATGGTAGTAATAAATTATGACTTGTTTGTGGGGGGATATATATCCCCCAGTCTCAACAATATGCATGATAGCTGATAATATTTGGAGGACAGCTATGCCGTAAGCGCTGAAAAAGCCAATTACCAAATCTGAATTTGATTCCATTTTGTGTGACGGGAATCCAAAGTCTACAATATTATATTGCCCTCATCAACTTGTGATGAGTGAGCTGAGTGACTTAACTCTCTTCCCATGGCTTTTGTCCTCTTACTCCTTAATCGTTATTCTCTGGACATAGCCTTAGAAAGAAGAAAGCGACCACCGTACCCTATTTTTCAATACCTCTCTCTCTCTCTCTCTCTCTCTCTCACACACACACACACACACACACACTTCGAAACAAATCAATACAAGCTATAGCTTCTTCCTCTTCCTTTCTTCATTTGTCCGCATATTTTTCTTCCTTAGAGTTTGAAATTTTAGGGATTTCAACCCCCAAACACATGTGGGCGTGGACTTTTAACTCCATAAAGCAACAAGATTAAAAAGGATTATTGCTTATATGGCGGCAAGAGGTCCATGCGTAGATACCCATACTTGTATATGCTAATTAAGAGAAGCCCTCTAGTTAATTTGTTGGTTAGGTGATTCATAATGTCAGGGGAAGTTGAATTTTAGTGATCCGTGATGTGATCCATCATTGGATCCTCCAAATTCTGATCTGATATGATCAACAATTAATTTCTGCTGCCCATTCTTTATTGTGCAGTTGATATTAGTAATGTAATGAATGATCGGTTAGAGGGGTTGAGCTAAACCCATAATACCTAGTTAGTGTGATAGGAAGAGGAGAATCAAAACTAGGGGAATTAATTAAAAGAAGGCATGTTTAGCTACGTAAAATAAACACTGGCTATTAAAACAAAGAAGGAAAATGGTTGGCAAACTCTTGTCATGTACTCTATAAATATAGATAGTTATTTGTTTTAAGGATTCACAATTTCCTTAACTTGCGAAATTAATAAAATGATGTTTAATTTCATTGCTTTGATCGATAATTAATCAACTTGAAATGTAATTAAAAAGTGCGAATAAAAAGGAACGAGAATCTGAGCATGCCTTGGAAATAGAAGTGATGATGAAAGCAGAAGCCTTGAAGGGGAAAAAGAAAAAGAAAAAGAAAGAAGGGAATGAATATAGTTGATGTGGACCTTGTGATAAAGTCAAACTTTTGGAAACTTTTAGAACAGAAGTGGTTCAATTGCTTGCAAGTTAAACAAAGCATCCTATATAAAATTAGTTATGATGATGACGATGTACCAACCAAACATAAAATCAAAATAAAAGGGGAAGTCATCAATGTGGTAAATATTGTAGCTAGCTAACGTGTTGCGTAAAAATGGTCCCCACCAACCAAATCATCACGTGCTTGCTGCTTAGATGCATCAAAGTTCGCATATATCACAGACGAAAGCAGTGTGCATCTCCCTCTCCTCCAACATATTCATTAACTGTATATTAAACATTAAACAACCACAACAATATAATAATAACAACAACAACAATAATAATAGATTCAGATTTTGAAGTTGGATATGTCTGCAGTCTACACTATATCATTCTCTCTTTGCTTCCTTTCTCAAACAAATCTATAGACTATGAAAGAAACATATGTAAGACAAAAAGTTATGGAATGGATCTTATTTATATATAATACAAATTAATATTTACCTATACAAGGAATGATGCTATTGTTATATACTTCTTTCTTTTATTATAAATTTCAAATAACCGATGTGTATGCATATAATAAAAAATTAATTAACATTAATTAAATTAATAAATGGGTTAAAGACTTTTTTTTTGGGAACATGCTCTTATCTATAAAAAGAGTAAGTGAGAGAAACAACTAACGAAAAAAATAAAAGAAAATGTGAGAGGAAGTGTAATAAAAGAGAGTGTGACAACATTAAAAAAAAGTATTAAATTTTGACACAAATCTAGATTAAAAATTATAAAATAAACTACACGCCTTGTTAAATTTGAAATTTATAAATAGAACCGGAAGTGAGTATTAAACAATTCTTTTTTTTTCTAATAGAAGTACTAGACAATTCTTAAAATTAAAAAAGTGAGATCTTCTCAAAGTTATAATTAATATTTTTAAAAATAATCTTTAATAACCAAAGATAATATTATTTCCGAAACATAGCATACGCAGAAAAGTACAAAGAAAGTGATTTGATGAGTGATGATTATATGCTATAATCCCATTTGTGGGATCTCCATAACCAACCCACCAACCTCTCTTCTTTTCATCTCTTTCTCGCCTCCAACAATCCTCTTCTGAATCATAGTACTCTATGTACCCAAATACTGAGCACATTTTATTGTCAACGATGCCAAGTTCAGATCTCTTTCTAGCAAAGGAGAACCCCGATGAAGATGTCAGCATAAAACGCGCTCTCCAGTTTCAAAATCATCACTTCCATGAAAGCGTCCCGAACTGTGCCAAGTCTACGGTGATTTCTGACTTAGTCGTGTTAGAATCGTCGACGAGACTGGAGAATCCAATTTCAGATCTCAATCAGAGCTGGTTTGCCCGAAGGAACAGTTCCCAGTCTCATTCTACGGCCCAAATAGAGAAGAAGAAAGAAGGACGGGGAGGTTATGAAGCAGAAGATCCCTTATTATCAAAATATAATTGTAAGCTAAAGGTAGAAGAGCAAGAGGAAGAAAATGATGAAGAAGAAGAACGAGAAGATGGGTTCAGAACTCCAACTTCTTTGGATCGCAGAATCCCAGAGGTCAAACAGTGCCCACCTGCACCCAGAAAACCCAAGCTATCGCTAAAAAGAAAAGCAACTCACACGCGCAGTAGTACTCCGCTTCATCTTTCATCAAAAGAGGTTCAACTATTGTTCCCAGTTCAACATAACCCACTTTCCGATCCCCACAGAAGCACTAAGAAAGTTCGAAGAAATGACTCCTAGTGATCTCGTTGGCTCAAAAACTACCATGTTCCATAGTTTCCATGTGTTTGCTAATAAGGTGCAAGTGCAAAATTTTGCTTTTTAGCGTTTTTTTTTTTTTACCCTTTTTATCTGTCATTATTGTAGTTTGAAGGTTGGACCTTTCTATGTAACTCTCCTGGACTTCTGGTGTTTAAATCATGAGACGTACGCTTGGTGATTGGCACGTGTGTGATGAGAGTTGCATTGAAATTCATATAACTATCATGGGGTGGTCAGGAGTTTAATTTGAATTCCCAAACTGAAGGTGGGTTGAACATGATTATAGCAAATCTTCACTTACCGCTTATTCCAACCATGACGACGCCTGATGTACATGTTATGGTGGTGGGTTATTAGAAATAACTTTTTACTTTATGATGCAAGAGAACTTGATCTCCAGAGAATTTTGATTACCTTGATTGTTTTATCGTGTTGGGTTACTAATTGGTGTTTTGATAGGAATGATGATGCAAAGTCGAAGAATCGCAAAAGATAAAATGTAGCGTAGTGTAGAGAGAGAGAGAGAGAGAGAGAGAGAGGCTATTGTCTGTGTGATTGTAATAATTTCAAGTTTTGATTATTATCAGCTTCTTTTGTTCTTATATGAAGGTGTTTTTGCTATTATTACATACTGTATATAAAGGACGAGAACTTGTTCTGAAACTTCTGATGTATATTTGCTATATCGTGATATTCATCTCTTAAGGCCATCAGACAATTGCTTTCTTTAAGAAAACTGACAGATTCTTTCTTCGATTTGACGCTATATACGTAAGTCTGTCTTCAGATTTTAGGGAAGAAACAATAGACAAGAAGCACAAGAAGTTGCCGCATTAATTAATTTGTCATATGCATTGTACAAAATGCAAGTTAAGTTGATGATCAGTTTTATTGTAATATAATCAGTGTCTATATACATGTGACGGCAGAAGATCTTCCAAGTCATCATCCTTGTTGAAAAAGTTTTCTACCTTGTCTATACTAACAAGTCAACCCTTTGCGAACCCTTCCTTGTTGGACATTTTCTCGCGCCCAAGCATAGGCTTATATATGTAAATATATACTAGCTAGAGTACATAACCATAATATGTATAGAGATGTGTATCATGATGACAAAACTGATGAGATTACCTTGACACCAGGATGTGAGTGACTGACATTTCATGGCACTGAGGCTGGACTTCCGTCTGTGACGCTAAGTCTGGAAATGATGAATTCCATCGTAAGATAGGAGATGGATAGGATTACGTACGATTGGAAACGAATCTCCCTTGGAGATACTATTGTATGTGTATTCCTGAAACTAATAAAGAAGCCATTAAGTAGAGAGAACTCAAAAGAAGCCGCTGCTGATCCTTTTAGGCAACCCGAAATTCTGGTAGCACCTAATTTCACCTCCTATGCTGGCGGTGGCAATGACCAAGCCCCATGCCACAGGATAACCTGATGAAGCCGCTGCTTGATTATTATCAGCGAGTGAGCGAGACGAAGAAGACCGGGAAGAGGACGATGCATTGGTCGCAGAGATAGCAGATGGATCATCATGCCTGGTCGAGCTGGTTGTTGAATCTGACGCCAAAGACTCTGTTCGAGATATGGCTGCGGGATCCACTTCTTGCTGGTCATTGGAACCACTGTCAGCGGCGGAGCTAGTATTTTCCTCGTTATTATCAGTAGTTTTGGAGGTGGTTTCAGCGTCGGTGGCATTTTTCTTAGGAGGAAGGGGCGGCAACGTGGGCGGTGAATCTGTGGTGGAAGGATCTGATTCCTTCTTGTTGGGAAGAGGGGGCAGATTACCAGTCTTACCTGTCTTCTTGGCTTGAGGGGGATCGCCCTTGATGGTGAAAGGCCATGGCACTGCCACAGAAACATCCTTACAAGGGAAGCTCTCAAAAGCTCGAGTCATAACTAATGCTCTCGCTTTTGCATTGTTGCCTCCTTGTCGAGGTTCATCATACTTCCACACATAAACTTGAGAATCTTCGCTTGCACTTATAACATGTCTTCCATTTGGACTGAATGAAGCTGCGATTTGACTGTTTGAATTTCGGAAACCTGTTCATGTAATACCTATATATGTTAACATTATTCTATCCAAAGAAAGACTCATGATATACATGCACGTATATTCCAACGTGGTTCAGGGTTGTGATGGCACCTTGGAACTTATGAACAACTTTTGTGCCTTCTACAATCTTAATCCTGGAATCAGCGGAAGTGACAAGCACTTCTGATGGATTGCTTGGTGCAAACTGAAAAACATATACAAGGCCCGTAACTAATTTGCATGTTCCTGCCATACTATCAAACTGCTTCCAATAATGGGAGCAAAACTAAAGCTATATAGCCAGCTACTATATTATAATTACCTGAAAGCCGGTGATTTTTCTCAGCGGAGCTTTCTTTCTCTGTTGTAAGTCAATCGTGCTTGTTTGACTTAATTTGCAATCTGCAACATTTTAGGAATTCATGACTTCCAGGTTTTGCAGGATGGTGATGAATGTATATAGAGAGGAAGTAGCTGGCTAGTACCTTCTGTGCCGTACATACAACAAGTGCCATTATGTGTACCAACAAGAGCAGCCTACAACGTTGATAGCTTGCACAATCATATTGCGTATACTGGAGAACAGAACAAGAGTTGGGTAGAGAAGGCTCACCTGACCATCAGGAGTGTAAGAAACGGCGGTGACCATTTCATGGACGTCGGCCCAATCCACGACTTGTCGTCGAGGAATGCTCCATATTCTGATCTTAGCATCAAGGGACCCACTTATGAAATAATCCTCCTCTATTGGATTGAACTGTACGCACGTTACTGTGCAGCACCAAAAACATATGTATATAGCAGCACATCAGGCCATTACAAATACCATCACTATGTAGTTTTTTTTTTCACACCAAAAATATGGCAACCTCACCATAGTCATTGTGGGTGAACACCTTCAAGCACGTCTTTAATTCCAAGTCCCATAGTCTCACTGTTTTATCCATTGAAGACGAGAGAAGTAACTGCAATTATTACAAAGAGAGTAAGCGCCTCATTCAGATATGGTAGTTTAGCACTTTAGCTCATTAGGCGTTTCATTATGAGATAAATAATTTTGTTATCCATCCAATTTCAGCTCATGTAGATTTTGGCCCTTGGTTTAAACATGCAGGAATTTCCATAATGAAAATTAAGTGGGCTGACCTGACATTTGGACCAAGACAAGTCCAAAACGTCTTCGGAATGACCTTGGAAAGTGCAGAAGGGCTTGTCCGAGAGGGAGAACACAGTCTCGGGCACATGAACGTGCTCCGGGACCTTATCATCCTTTTTATTCCCAGATTTGCCCTTCTTCTCCTCCGCCGCGCCCTCATTGGTGGCCGACGAAGCAAGCAGCGCCGGATGAAGTGGGGTAAGATTGCCTTCCCCTGGGGTCAACGACATGAGCTCGCACTCCTGCACTTCCCACACATGAATCACCTTATCCTCCCCTCCACTCGCCAGATAATGGCCGTCCCAGCTGAACTTTATGGTCCAAATGCCCCCTTCGTGAGCCTGAAATTCTTGACACATATGTAACGCTGAGAGCTCTTTGTGAGTTTTCCCGCTCTGCCTAACCCTAATCCATTCGTTGTTCTTAGTCTGTTTCTGATTAGGATCTGTGTTGGCTGGTTGTGCCGCAGATGGAGGCAGAGGAGGCAAATTAGGAGGCGCTGATTCTTTGATGCTCTCTGACCTCTCTCGTTTCTCCAATGAACCCACTTGCCACACCCTTTAGGTTCTTCAACAGAGCAGCCCCAGTTTTCTTACTCATTCTCAAGCTCTTGTTCAGGTAGTAGTTCGCACCTGGCTTACTCTCATCGTTTTTGTCTCGCCCGCGTCGCATGAGCTCTTTGACGATTGGAGAGTGTCCTACGGATTTCTCGAACTCTTCCATCGTTAGTTTTTTCCCTGTTTGTATGTCGTTTAGACTGCTCCAATTGCCATCACCGCCGGGGTCCTTCCCAGTGACGATAAACTCTTTCCCGGTGTCGAGGTTCTTGATGAGGAAGAAAGAAGCAAACCTGGTGTTTGACACGATCGCGGTTAGTTTACGGCCGTGCTGGCGTTTTGATTGTTGATCCCCTGAAGCCCCTGAACTGGCGTCGTCTTTCGCCGCAGCAGGGGCGGGGCTCCAGTATGTGTAGGGGCACATACGAGGACGAGCCAGAGTGATCTCTGACGACGTTCTTGTCAGACGCTGCTTTGAGACCTTACCTGCAATGAGCAATAAAGAGTGGCAGTCTACTTAATAAGCTCACTGAGGATGGCAGTTTGAATGGTAATTTCATGAAAAGAAAAGATGAGTATCTATCTAATTTACAAGTCATTCAAGTATTTCCAAGTGAAGGGTGCAAAATTATTATTTTTGGATGATATCTTGGGGCACATTCTTCTCAGGAAAAACTAATCAAGGAACCAACACTAATCAAGCATCTTTTTAGTAACCATACCTATGAGTTCCTCTTTCCTCATCTTGGGCAAGGAATAAGTATCGCAATCTACGTCTCCGTCGGAACGCGACCTGACGAGAACGAATGGCACAGGGGATTGCTCTGTTTTATGCTCATCCGATGGCGGCAAAAACACTGTTTTATGCTCTGTTTTCTTCTCATCGCTTGATTCAGCAGCTGCAGCAGTAGTATCAGCAGCATCGGCTTTAGGTGCTATAACAACAGGCGCATCACGGGAATCAGGAACCGTCGCCTCTTCGGGCTTACCGGACGAATCAGGCCGGGGCGAAGCATTATTCTCGAACTTCCTCGTCATTGCACGGCCGATTGCTATGCTGGCCAGCCGCAAACTCTCCTTGTTCTCGTCTAGGCCCATTCCGTAAAGCAATCGCCTCCTCCGTTCAGTGATCGATCCTGGTGCCGCCATCCATATGTTGTAGTCGAAGTCAGGGATCGCCACTGCCATTGGTACCGTCGACGCTTTTCTTGTCATGATTCTGAATCTTTGAGAATTTGACGAGAATGACATGCGGCTTTCTTGGAATTCCTCGTCCTCGTCCGATGACGAAGCTCCGTCCAAGCTCTCGAAGAAGTGCTCGTCGTCATTGTCGTCGTCAACACCTTTCCAATTCATCGTCATTGTTTTCTTGCGCTCCATTTTGGAGATTTTAATTCTGTTGCAGGCAGATAGAAGACGGATGAATCTCACATAAACATGACGATGCAGCGAAACGTGGAATTTGGTGAAAAGATCACAGGAGGAAAAGTGAGGAAGAAAGAAACAACATAGAGACAAAGGTATTGGATATTATAATTTGTTTTCTTTCTTTCTTTCTTCTTTTTTTTTTTTAATTCGATTGATGTTCGAAAGATGTATTGGGACTGAGAAAGAAGTGGAAGAGAGGAAACGAGGGAAGGAGAAGAGGATCGTTTAGCTTCTGAATTTTGGAGGTAAAGAAACTGTCAACGGTTTTCTTTTTCTTCTGCCAATCATTTTCTTGGCCCGTTCTTATTTGGAAAATTATCAGTCAACTTGCTTATTTTTCCTAGGGTGATCTTTGGGACGGATTCTCACTTTAATGGTTAAAAATTTAGTGAGTGTTGTTGGCGGGTAAAAAAAAATTAGTGAGTGTTACCCTTAAAAAAAGGATGCAAATATAATAATGCATTTAATGGGGCTTTCTTCATATTTGTATTTTTTTCCTTATTTATTTAATAATTATAACCTTTTTTTATTAATTTGCTAGTTTACATTTTATATTTGATTTTTAAATATTGAACTCATGTTTTAAAAGTGAAATTGGAAATTACACCATAAATATCTCCAGATCATAGGTTTCATGGTTAAACTGGCAATCCTTAATACATAAGATTGAATTGCTGAGTTGATTATGGTCATAAATATAGGACTTATTTTTCATATTGATTAATTTTTTCTAAATTATTCTTATAGATATTCCTTCAACCATAATTAAGTAAAAGAAGAAGGAAGGATATTAAGAAAGATGATTATGGTATTTCAAGAAAAACATATCATATTTTTTATAATTAACTAATTTACATACTTTTCTTCATCTAAATAGGTCTTATATTAATGACCAAAGGAGTATATGTATATAAATGTGTCATCCATTTTATCTTAATTATTTATATAAACAAAAAATAACAATATAACAATTAAAAAGTGGTAAAAGCGTTTAATTTTGGATGCAAAGTAGTACATGCATTAATGATATGCTCTGCTAAAACTCAAAAGAAGAAAGTTTAAAATACAAAAAAAAATTAAATTTAAATCTAAAAGACATGAGAGGAAATTAGAAGAAAGTCAAAGACTCTAGTTGTGATCAAAAGTCAAAACACGAAAATGGAGAGTAAGCAACCAAACAATTATGCCGGGCCGGGAAAAAAAAAATTATGGTTCTGCTTCCGACGGCGCCGTTTAGATCTTTTCCAGACGAAGCCGATTCAAATTAAAAAAACCCGCGCATCTTCCGATCTCCGGATCAGAGTGGCAAGATGGGATTCACATTCTCACAGTCGTGAAGAAGCCTTATCTTCTTTGGTCAATTCATTCGCCCGTCTGAGTCACACTACGAAATCCCAACACTTTCCGTCCTCCCCTATCTCTGAGCTGCTCAATCGAAAACTCTGCTCTTAATTCGCCCCGACTTCAGAAAATGGCCTCCCCAATAGCGTACTCCCAAATCGACGACAAGGACCTCGACGACGCCGCTTTGTGGGCTGTCATCGATTCCGCCACCGCCTCCCGTTCCGCAACCAAGTACAAATCCCTTGCCATCAAATACAATAATAGCACATCTCCATCTCCGATCTCAAAACCCTTGCCCCCGACCAAGGTCCAGAGAATCGCGAGGGACTCCCCTTCGGCTTCAATCGAATCCAAGGCTACAGGCGACGGCGAAGTAGACCATGAACCTTGGTCATTCCGGCCTCCTAGGAAGGTTGCAAGGATTTGTTCTTCGGAGACAAGCGAGAGTAGTCCTCTGGTTCCGGTGAAAAATGGGCAGCGAACTCCACCGGTAGCAGCTTTTTATTCCTCACCGGAGGCCCATCTGTCGCCTGAGATAGGGAGGCTTCGAGTGCAAGAGATTAGTCCTTATACAGAGGTCTCTCCGGGGCATAGTGGCAGGAGCGAAGAGAAGGAGATCACGACGCATGGCTTCTCTGGCAAGTTCCCTTCAGTTTCATTGTTCAAGGAATACCAAAATACAGCTATGGCGGTAACTATCCGATATACTAGTTAATATGTTTAATTTGCTGGAAGCTTTTGGACTTCTACCGATGTGATGTCAATTCTTCTTCCTTCCAATATCCTGCTTAATGGTTTAGTCAGCGATGAATGCAAAATTTGAAAATGAGAAGGATGCTTCATTGTTATAGAACGGAAGAGATAAGTGAATCATATAATTGACACAAAGAAACATTGAGAGGTCTGTATCTAGGATTACTCTATCTTATCTATTGTACTGTTAGTATAATGCTCATATAAAATCATAATTCTTACTATCATTTCCATCTTTTCAACGCATTCTCTTGTGAGGCTTATCCAACTCCGATCAATTAGACAGCTTGGAGATGCAATTTTTTCCCTCCTAACTTTGATGCTGAACAAATAATTGCACATCTAAGCAGCGTTTTTGTTTAAATGTCCTTACTGATTGAAACCACATTTTCTTGACAACCATAATAAGCTTGCTTGAGTAGATATGTTCGAGGACTTTGATTTTGGTGATACTTGTAACCCAAAGGTACATGAGCAGCTGCTTTCCAATGGGGGCTAAGCAATAAAATTTATGTCCGTCCATCTTCCTGCATATGATATTACACATGTCTCGCCACAAGAAGTCATGCAAGTAACCATTGTTGATTTCTTGTTATTTGCAAGTATCTAACACAGGAGTTTAGTGGCGGTAATTTTGTTCTATTAGCTGCGATTTTTTTGGTCCTTTTGGGGAGAGGGGGCCCGACTCTTAGCTGCAATTTTTCCGACCAATATATTGTCGATTTCTTGTGTCTTCAATGGACAGATTTTGGAGAAGACGGATTACACATTAATTTCGGGGAAGCCTTTCATAAAAAAGTCAGGTAAACGAAGTTTCTTCTTTGTTCGTTGAACTTAGTAGATCAGATCAGATGTAATATGCTGCAAGTGCTTCCTACAGGTTGGAGGAAGATATCTTGCTTCTTCAATATTTCTTTTGAAATTAGAGACAAGAATATTGAATTTGATGAGAACCGTAATGTTCAACGCGCTGAGTTTGTGGCTCGGGCATACATGCAGTATGTTTCCCTATTCGGTAGTTGCAATTCATGTTACTTCTCTAATTGCTTTTCGTTTTCACCACAATCACGTTGCCATTTTATGGTTAACCCCATCACTATCAGAGGGGGTAGGTTCTCTGATGGTTGGGGCTCTTGTGAGCGGCGTGAGAAGCGATTTCAGAAACCGAATCATGACGTACCAAGCACGGCAGAGACTAGAGCCAAAAACAAAGCGTGTCAAGTAAGTCATCTTTTATCAATGTCCTAAGTTTCCCCATTTATACTTGAAGTTATTCGTTACTATATAGCTCTTGTTGCTTTTCCTCCACCTATATACTTCAAGTGACTTAATAGTTCATATAATCATCTCAAATTTACTTGTACTTCATGTGGCTACATGGTCATGTGGCCAGCCAATATATGCTAACCTCGTATCATTTAATAAGACTTGGTTTTTCTATTAAATGCATCGATGATCTTTCAGCCAAAAACATGTTGCTTCATATTCAGGTTCCTGTTACTTAAAAATTTTGTTTTTTTAGCCACAAATGCTCATTCCCCATTTTATGCTGCTTGTTAATATGAATTTTTTGTCTTTTGTCTTCTTTTTTTTAAATTCACTTGCTCTCTCTGTTTGATCGTATGCATTACTTATTATGCTTGCCTTAAGAATTCAATGTTTTCCCAGACCAAATTCAAATGCTGTATTATTTTACTAATTTCTGGTCTGACTATACTTTTCCAGGACTTACTAGGAATTGGAGAATACCGATCTGGTGATGGTGCAAGCTAAGTTGGTTACTGATGTTGTAATATTACAGATACAGTTTACAGATGACTGTTGATTGTAACGGCTTTTTTCCCAGACCATGGGCTTTCTCATTTTTTTCCTTTGCCCTGAAGTTTTGTCAGGGTTGACGACAAAATGAGCTAAACACAAAATTGTGTGTAAAGCTATAATACTCCACAGTGGGATCGCATACATGAAAATAGCAAATCTATAATACTTCTACGATGCTGTCCTTTTCTTCTTGTTTCCCGTTACAGATTCTGTTTTATTATAATGTCGATATTCTTTCCTATTTCTAGAGAGATATTCCAGTTACATGATTTACTTTTCAATTCATACAAAAATTTTCTTGAAATGAAAGTACAACCAAAATTTGTTCAATAATAATTCTGATCAAATCCAATATATTTAACAATTCAGGTTTACTAATAGGATTAATATGTATAAGATAATGATGTGAATTAATTGTCCCCCAAATAAGTAAAGTGTGAGTTTTTGTTGGCCGAAATAGGGTGCAAGTTAATTTATACAATAATCAGAACATATATAAACGCATTTAATGAAATAAATTTAAGAACTAACATTTATTTGGGGACAGGGGCGTTAATATGTCTACCGGAATTGCTCTAACCTGCGCTACTTCAACCAACTTCTGTTCCCCACAAACCTGGGTCTTGGTAGAAAGTCATTTTCTCATCTTCCTCTCTCTCTCTCTGACTTTTCCGTGGTTTTCACTTTCCAGAGGAAACGCTGTTGAATTGTTTTAATTTGGAGCCAGAAACCTCCTGTGTCTATTTCTTATGCCGTTTTAAGTATCCCAAAATTTACACTATTGCTGTTGAATATGGACCCCTTTTAGTTATTTTTGAATTCGACCTGTTTGGTGTTATGTCTCTGAGAGTGTAGGATGTGAAAATGACACTAATTTCTTTTCTTGAACCCTCTTTCCTTCACTCATCCCTCTATTTCATTTAAATCTCGCCTTAGCAAATCCTTCAGCCAACGCACTAATCATGGCTCTGCAGGTACATCATCTTCTTCATTATGCATTTTTTAGGCTCTTTACTTTGAATCATTTGGAGTGTTTCTGAAATATGGGGGAACGAAGTTTGAGGATGTTTTCCTCTTCGTTTTACCCAATTTGGGGTTGAGGTCTTGGGGTGGGTGATGGTCAGAATTTAAAGTGCTTGAAAGTTGAAACGGTAAAAACTTCGTTTTTCTCAGAGATCAATCGTATTTACCGACTTTGGAACATATAATTTGGTTCAAAAACTTAGAGTACTAAAATTTGAATTTGTTAATATACTTTTTGTCTAGTCAATTCATTTTAAGATGGTCATTTTTGAATTCCAAACAATGATGATGCAGGAAGGATGGCCCTTGGGATTACTGAATGGGAGGATTGGGTTAGTGGAAACTGGCAGTGATTTCTCCGGATCAATACTAACTGCTTCTCCCACTTCTTTCACTCATTCTTCTCCAGATCTTGAATCGCAGGTTGGTCTTCTTTCAAGATAACCTGAGCTTCTAATTAAGTGGAACCAATTCATAGTAGTTACTCTGTTTTTGCTTCTCTTTATTATTATGGCTGGATTTTCTCGGTAGTTTCCCGAATGTCTCTCTTTTAATTTTCTTGGTGTTTGTATCTATCAATTTGATCATACTAATATATTGTTCATATCATTTATCAATTACTGTCATTATTTATTTTACTTTGATATAAATAATTGTTTTGATAATGAGATTATTCACATCATTATTTTTCTGTTAAAGTGGATAAACAAAACAAAAGCAAAACAAAATTGAAAAAAAAAATAATGCAAGGGTTCAAACATAACTACAATGATTGAGGAATGAGAAACAGCGATGACACTTTTGTGACCATTGAGAGAGAGGGACTGAGGGAGGGAGGGAGGGAGAGAGAGAGCCTTTTATTAAAACAATCAAATACTATTTCCTTGAAGAAGTAAAACCGTCCATCACTTGTTCAACAATGCTTGAGGCTTGAGATTTTGCAGGAAGTTATTTTGAGCCATGCCTCATATATGTGTCTTGTGTGTTATAGTCCCCAGGATCGTTGTACAATGAAAAGACCACCACACTTGGAAGGCTAGTTGGTGATTTTTGCCCCTTGGAACTCTCACAGAGATCTACAAGGGCAAGAACAAGAATAGCGATGAAACCCTCGAAGGACAACAATAAGAAGAGTCCCAAGATGAAGCCATGGCTGCCCTCCTTGTGTTCAAAGCAAACCACTGATGCAGTGAATGTGAAGGATTGTCCTTCTCTTCGTCACTACCTTGAAGCTGAGAGAAGAGCTGCAGCTTCTTTCAGATTCAGCCATTCCATCTATTCTGCTTCCCATTTTCCCCCAATTAAACGCTCTAATTCTCTATCATAACTGCACATTCTCAGAGTTGAGAATCTATCCTGTTTACCAGAATTTTACTTTTTTAAGCCTTTTTCCTTTTTTCCCCCTTTATTCATGTTTGTGTAAAATAGAAAAAGAAGAATACTTGAAGAAATTTATGCATCCTCTTTTGATGCCTCTATCATCTGTTTCATTGTGGTATGCAGAAAAATGATGACTTCTTGTTACTGGTTTCCTTTAATGTGAGATTTTAGCTGCCAAGAGTGCAGCTGGTCTTGTTATGTTCCGTTCAAATTTGAAAAATTTCATTTTAGTTTAGTCTGTCAAAGAATACATATTTCATAAATAATTTCACTCTCCAATATTGAGAAGCAAAGATGTTAATGTACCTAGCTTTTGCATTTAAATATTCTTATAGGGGGTGTTGGATATCCAATAATCACTTTTCAGAAACATTTTTTTGTGAATCGATATAAATTCTTCACATGTTTATTTTGTAACCGTAAAAACACTATTATAAAACTATATCTTTTTGATCCATTATAATAACTGCTCGAAAAGGAGTGGTTACTGGTTAGTTTAGACTTCAGAGGCCACACGCTCGCTAAAGGGATAAAGTACCCAACTTCCATTTTCCTACTTGATGGCGATGCGGCTTTCAAACTAAAGCTGCAGGAGCTTCGGTTAGTACTCACCATCGTCCTCTCCATTCTTTCAAGCGTAAGAACAAACCTCACACCAAAAATGCGCTACCGAACTTCTGATCTCAATCAAATCTTCATGCCTTTGCCAACTCACACTTTTAGAAACACATCTCACGAACCTATATGCTCTCTTATGTCCTAAATTCTCATCCTCGATCCCAAGCGATGATGAAACGAAACCACATTCCCCCTTATCATTCAGATCGGAAATGGCTCATGCCCACCATTACAGGTTTTTTCTTTTTTTCATCCTCCTGGTCACCTTTCGCGCGCTTAGCAAATCTTCTTCGGGTTCTGGATCTTCCTACGACGGACCCAATTTCACCCGTTTCGATCCAAACGACGCATTGGGGCTTCCGGTTTTGCCCAGATTTGCGTACTTGATAACAGGTACCAAAGGAGATGGACCACAGCTCAAGAGGATTCTTCAAGCAGCGTATCACCCCAGGAACTACTATATGCTGCATCTTGATCTCGAAGCTTTGGATGCTGAAAGACTCGAGCTTGCCAAGTATGTGAAATCTGAAGTTGTTTTTTAGCGAGTTTAGGAATGTGATGGTGGTAGGTAAGGCAGACTTGGTTACTTACAAGGGTCCGACGATGATTGCTTCTACCCTCCATGGAATTGCAATGCTTCTGAAGCTTAAAAGGGTGGGATTGGTTTATTAATCTAAGCGCGTCTGATTATCCTCTCATGTCACAGGATGGTGAGTTTCAGATACAGATTACGCCCTTTTGCTAACTTTGCTCATATTATTGCCATCGTGATGGTGGATGATAAAATGAATGCGTGGACTTTGGGACGGACACTTGCTGTTCTTGAGCTTCATATGCCGATGATATCGATTACTGTACACTGTTCAACTATGCTTTTGATAATGGAACTGTAAAGAAAATAATGCCATTTTTCCCCTCAAAAGATTCTTTACAATGGATATATTGGCAGTTATCATTCAAGGTGGATGCGATTCTCGGACTTCAGCCCACCAAAGGAGATACCTTAACCATACGCATCGATAAATCCAATAGAGGTTACTTAGTAGCGCTCGGTCATAGGTCATGGTATAAAATTATTGGTGTCATGCCTATAATCTATTCCCATTCGTTAATATGTTTCTAACTGATATGGGGAAAGCTTCTTCCTTGGGTTTTAAGCTTTCTAATCATGTAAAAGGAACATGTATTTAGTTGTTTTCTCTGTCTGGATACTGAAAACAGGAACAATGCAACGTTCTTGTTTGATACTTCCCAATTTGTCCTCAAATATTCTAGTTTAGCTTAACTGTGGTATCTGCAAATATATCAATCTGTACTTTCTTATGTTTTGTGCTCTTAAATAAATTCGATTTTGTGATATTTTCCAATTGCTGACCATTTTATATCATTTCTTGCTTCAGAT